>NC_092058.1:19622736-19730236 GCF_039877785.1 Chaetodon trifascialis | reverse complement strand
CAATGTTCACTGGTTCCAGCTGCTCATATATGACTTGCTGCTATTCTTTGCCATACATGATAATTAGCTGTTTCTAGACTAGCTGTTTCTTCTAAATACATTTTAGAAACTAGTGTATCCATCGCTGGACAGCAATACAAAATCAGGAATGAATGTTATGGCCATTTGCACATATGTTAGACACACGTGCTCCATCCTCATCCCATGACTTGTTGTTGTGTTGCATCCAAATGCGCTAAACACAGGTTTGGTCTTTTGAGCTCTCTGACTTTGCAGTTTTATATGAATGAATCTCCGGCTCCTCACTGAGCTCAGTGGTGACAAATCTGTGAGAAAACCACATGCTGTAACTTGTCTTTTCCGCCCGTATTTCCGGGGAAATGTGCATTTACCAGAATGACACTACCTTAGAAAAAAATGTACATTTACATCACAAAGCTATGACCAGGATGTTACTGATTTAGGTTCTCACATCAATGTGCAAGCCAGGAATGACAAGGCAAGCCTTCAGTCAGTTGGCAGAGATAAGATCACAATGAAACAAACTACTATAATTAGTTGAAAGTTGTTAACTGCTGAATTGTTATCACAAACAAAAATCACAAACATTCAGGCTGTTTTTCTCCCTTGTTAATTTCACTCAGGCTGAAATATGCCGCTTTGTATAAGTAATCACACTGAATGCTCAATTTGTGTATAAGAGCTTGACTGGGTCGTGGAGTTTAAAGGGATATTACAGGACAGAAGTTTATCTCACAAGTACAGGAAAGAAAATGGGCTATGTGGAATGTCACACTTCTGCTCCTGCTGAAAGATTTTTTGTTATTATTATTGTACAACATATTGTTTTAATGATTAGTCTGCCTAATTTTCATCCCATCATCAGACATTTCTGGCTACAAAACTGGCAAAACAAAACTATGATGTCAAATCAGTGAGAAAAACCAACATCAAACTTGTTTTGTAGGATTTTTGTTGACACTGTCATTGGTTTTTAATTTTAACAAGCATAGTGCAATACCACTGCAATGTGTCTTTTAACACTTGCAATGCTCCGTGCAGCTTTCTTATTTTGGCGCTGTGCATCCTTAAGCAACACTTCCTGCTATTGTCTGTCAGACACAAGCAGCTACACAATCTGTCGCTCTCTCTCTCTCTCTGTGTCTCTCCAATGCGCGCGCACACACGCACACGCACACACACACACATACACACACACACACACACACACACACACACACACACACACACACACAAAGTGAGACATACACACAACCTCCACAACCCCCCTCCCTCCCTCCATCCCCAGAGCTTCTGGTGCAGGGGCAGCACTGACAAAAAGTTGCAGGGGGCTGATAGGGCAGGGCAACTGTGTCTTCTCTGAAAAAAAAAAAAAAAGTAGGGGGAGTGATTAAGTGAGAGAGAGAGAGAGAGAGAGAGAGAGAGAGAAAGAGACAGAAAAAAGAGAGACAGAGATAGTTAAGCTCACATGAGAGGAAGTGCAAGACACAGAAAAGTCAGAGGGAGCCCGTTGTATCAAACAGTTGACTGTGACTCCCTCTGTCAGTGCACAGCCGGGCTCCAGCGCTGCAGCACCACTCCCCTGTCAAAGCAGGATCTATCGTCTCCCCGAACCTCCCAGCCTGTCCGACTGCTGCCTCTCTGACCGACCGGACTGCTGTGGCAGCACGGAGGGACCTTCCACTGGATGTCAGCACCCAAAAACAGGTAGGAGATGGTACACATTTGCACAAAATAGATCTGTCTGTGAAAGAATGTGTAACAGCTGTGTGAAAAATGTGTCCTCCAATGACTGTGTGTCACCAGGAAATAACCTTTTATGTATTGCACTGAATAGAGGATTTTAGCTGGCAGTTTTGCAGATGTGGACACAGTTTTGCCCAGATGAAAGATTCTGGGTCCAGTTGTTGCTTTGGTTCATCTTCACTACTACTGCCGGCAGATGGTCAGCTTTGGCTGCCTTCAGCTGTGAGACGCTTGGGTTTGTTCTGCATTCAGTGTAGCGGCTGCCCTCTGCTCTGATACCACTGCAAATGCTTCAAAATCACGTTGACACATAAAATGTGCAAGACGCGCATTGTGGTGCGCAACAGGAAAAGAAATCCTACCTCATTTTTTGGGTTTTATTTGTTTGGTTTTGGAAGTGTCGTTTCTCAGGACAGGGAAGGGGAGAAAATTGGAAACAGACCCACCCACCCCGGAGAGCTAGTCTGTCCATGAAAGTATGAGAGTGCTGAGACTGACTGAGGAGACACACAACAACAGTCCCTCACTGCAACGCTGAGGAAGACAAGCAGAGAGGGACGGGAGATGAGAGTGAGAAGTTGTTCAGAGAAAGGTTGGAAGTAGATTTGGTTGACGCAGTGAGAGTTAATTAAGCTGCTGTCACCACACTGGCTGTCCTCTACTTTCAAGCAAGGACACTACCAGCAGGGAGCAAAGATGTAAGGGAGCAATAACATGCCTGAGTTGTCAAATCTTGCTTGTGCCTGCATATATGTTTTTTTTTTTTGCCCACTGACACATCATTTTACAGAAATCTGCACATCACATCACCACCAGCACATGCTTAAAACATTATCGTTCCATTAGAAATGATGAGAAAGTAAGTAAAACATTAGCAGAGCTGGTAGCAAGTTTAGCTTTTCACCTCCCCTCCTTGTTTTTGTGCACTGTGCATAAATCTTGCTGCATAAGATGAAATGCCTGCCTCAGCCTTTGCTCGCTCTCTCGCCCAAAACACTAAACTTTCGCTCTATTTTTACTCTCCCGTGCTGCTCCATTTTTAGAGACTTGTCTACGTGGTTTGTTGAGCTATAAATCAGAGTGTAACTCCTATGTGTTCTCTCTGGAAATGAGGGGGGTGTAAGGATGACATTCATGGTTTATTTTATGCCAGCAGTGTCAAATGCAAATAACTGTTGTGGGGAGTTTAATACTGCTACAAACTACAGCTTAAAGACGCACCTTGGACAGAAGCCATCCTGCCCAAACTTATGTATGGTGTTTCTTTTAAAGTTCCAAGGAATGCAATGTTTCACTTAAGTCGCATTTAAAATCTCATAAACGTTGTTGAACTAAAGTCTTTATTAGCAAAAAGCACCTTGTATCATACTGAGTCATGCACGGATTTATAGGGAGAACGAGAGCTGAAATGATTGGTGCATTGATCAAAAATTAAAACTTGGGATAACTCATTAATCGTAATGCATTTCTAAGCCAGAATGCAACCATCTAAAGTCCATCTTGAGGACTTCTGATAAGCATTTTTCACTATATGCTGACACTTTACAGACCAAATTATCAATACATTAACCGAGAAAATAATAGATTAATTATAACGGAAAGTGAGAACATATTGAAGCTGTATTTGATTGTACTGGGGGGGAACAAAGAAATGTTCTGCCCGATGTGTGGGAAATCAGTCTCAGTGAGCTGTATGAAAAAACTTCAGTCTATATTTCTGTCTTTGTGATAAATCATCAAACTCTTGGCTTGTTTGGTTTGAGGGGCAGCAGGTTAAAAGGCCACAGTCAGCTGGATGTGGCCCTCGGGGACTCTTCCTCTCTCAGGGTCACTGAACAAGACTACACAGTCAGGGATCCAAAACAGATCATCTCTCATTTAGCTCCTTCTGGTCTGAAGAGGCTTCTTTATTAGAGCAGAGGCTGCCAAGGTCGAGTGACCACCGTAAAGGGATGAAGAAGGAAGATTACTGGTTGACATGCATGATACCAATGAGTGGCCAACAGTCAGTTCACTTCCAACTGACGCACCTGAACAGGCTGTTGTTTGTGTTTAGATAACAAACAATAGATGCAGTCAGTTATTTGAGTGCCACCACCTTGTGGAAAAGTATTTTTACTGCAAGAATTTGATCTAATTTGAATGTAACAGCCATGGAGAAGTTTGAAGTGTGCAGGGAAAAACTGTCTGATGGATTTTTTCAGAGAAGAGGTGGTTCAAGTAGGCTCAGAAAGCACTGTACAGAGATGAAAACCACATTTAGCATTAAGCATAAAGTACATGTTAATGATAAGTTGTTGCTTTTTCCCCGTTTCTCCCTGTTAACACCCTACTATCCAGGCCAAGGTTTTTGTGTGGATTTTTTTTGTTTCTCTCATTATATTTGGCTATGGGACGTTTACCGAAGAAAAGTTCTGAACTTGTCTATATTCTCATAAACAGACATCGTAAATGCTTTTCAAAATGACGATTAAGTTCACAGGAGCTCCAGTGAAATTGCCCTTTTCACAGGTTAGTTTAGGTTGACATGCATAGTATCTAAAAGGCATGTGACAAACCTTTTCAAAGTGGTACGCATTATTCTGAACTGTGTTTTGACCTTTTTCAACATGTGTGCTCTCAGGAGTGCGAAGGTGTTGTAAAGCAACACTTTACAGCATCGCAGTGAGTTTCCAGAGAAACTAGGCGAGCGCCGTCTATCTATCCCCTCTGTGGGTTGACTTTGACTTGCTGTTGGGAATGGAAAGGCTGTGGAGGCTGCCCACCGCTGCGAGCAGCCTCCAGCGCCTTCTCAGTTCAAAGTTACCACACAGCTGCTAGCTAGAGCGTAGCGGGTCTTACCTGAACATGTGCCCTGGACTGGAAACGATGCATTTCCACAACCACTGTTTAACATACGTTATAGATCTTTTTTTTCTTTTAGGTATACAACAAGGTAATGATCCATAGATTCAACGTTTAACTGAATTTCTTTCTAGTAGTCCACGTTAACTGGTCATTTAAAGCTGCATTTTTTTGGCCACTTGGGGGTCAAACACTGACAACATATCACACGAAGTTGTGGTAAAGTTCTGGTCTCCACCAACTCCTGCAGGTTCTCACTCTTTAGCTGTCCAATACTCCACTGTGTTCACCAGCGAGTTGCAACTGTAACTTTGTCTGGCTGCTGTTTGGTGTTGAGCAGTTTGCAAACAGTGGGTTTATCAGAGCTTCTCTGCTGCTGGGTTGATGAGAGCAGCGACAAAAAGTTACAGTAAAACCAAAGTAATGTGCAAACAACTCGCCTTACAGAGATACAGATGACTCTCCGCGGGTTCAACGCTAGAAGTGACCCATTTCAAATACAACATGGGATTTAATGAAGTCTTAATCTAAAAATATTGATTACTGCAGCTTTCAGTCACTGTTGCTTAGTAGTTTATGACTTTACTCCTACTAATTCTCTCTAATCTGTCCATATGACAAGTATTTCATGTCAGAGGTATCTCTCTTCTACTGCTCTTCCTGAGGAGTCACCTTTTTTTTCCTCTTAACGGCTTTTTGTGGAGCTTCCTTCACCTGAAACATGAGGCTAATTGTAGTGTTGAACATGTCGTAAAGCCCTCTGAGACAAATTTGTGATTTTAGATTTTAGAATTGACATGACCTCACAACAAATACAAAAAAGTGCAACTGTCACAGTAGTTACAAAAGGTCAATCTGACACAAACCAAAGAAAAGCTGTGTATCTGCATGCACGTGTGTGTATGTGTTGTCGGTAAGGTAAATGACCACCCTGGATATTAAAAAACAAATTCTTGTTTGTGGGCTCCCAGCCTCCGCCCATTACCAGGAAATCTGTTCAGTTGATAACTCCACGCATTCCGCGGGTCACACTAATGCACTGTGGCATTTCCGTCTGTGACTCCTCCAATATCACGCACATTGTCCACATCAGACTGTCCATATCAGAGAGAACAATTACACTCGCACTGCATGCAGGTAGGAGAGCCACTGCTGGCCTTTTGTTCTGGTGTGTGAGTGTGTCTCTGGCTCTGGAGGCATCCCAGCGTCCCAATGTGTGCATCGTAATTACTCGCTCCCCAGCCTTTTCTAATCACTTTCTCACTCTCCCTATCTTTTCCCCAACTCCCTCCTTTTCTTTCGCTCTCTTTGGCAATCTGCCCTGCAACTGCTGCTCCCTCCATCACCGCATTGCCTGACTGCATTCCTCTCATTCCGACTTGCTTCCTGTGACTGGAAGAGGAGTGAACCCCACTGGCCACAAAACTCCACCTTGGAGTCATACGTGTGCTATATATGTCTTTTCCTTCGTCACTGTTCTGGCTTTCACGTTTTGTTTTGTTTTTATTCTCTTGGGCGATCTGCAAAAAAAAAAATGCATCTCTGTGAGCATCTGACAAGATTTGGAGGATGAGTTTTCCACAGCATCTCACTCAAACTCTCACTGTGCTGTAAGGTGGGGATGTTTTCTGCTGAGGGGGTCGATGATCCAGTCAGTCATACACACAGACAGGTCAGCTGACAGACCCCCACACCTCCAAACACTTGCATGCTATCCTGCAGTGGCACTGCAAAGGTAGTGAGAGACAGCTTTGGCACCTACTAATAGCCATCAGTTTCTACATGTGTCAGCGTGCAGTTTGCACAACGGGTGTCGTAACGGCAAAGCAGCAATTCAGAGACCTATGTTGACGTGATTAATATGAATAATGACATGCTGATAATGGTTCATGAACTTATATGTAAAGGCCATAACAAAACAGCGACTAAATAAACACATATATATAAATATGATGAACAGAACCTGTTTCAAATTAGCTAATTTCTCTGAAAATGTGACTTAAGTAGCAACAGTTATGCTTCACATCGGCAAATAGAAGAAGCTCTGTCTCAAGCATGTGCTGTTCAAAATGGCAGATTTGCTATAAAATTCAATTTGCTTGTGCGTATCTCAAATTATTCAGGCCACAGCCAGCCCCGTGACTGGGGGATGGACTGTCAAGTCCTGCCAAGAGCACGGGGGAAAAGACATACTGTTGTTGAAATTAGACTGAGTGTTGTTGATAGCAATTTTTTTTAAGACCAAGCCATAATTTCCCCCTTAGGTACATAATTTAACTAAACAACGACAAACTTATTGACTCCCAGGACCAGCCTGGGTCACATGAAATAAAAGATTGGCTCAGCTCACCGTCTTATACTAGTTGGTTTGTCCCACACTGGTTTATCTTGATGGAGCCAATGATGTTGACTTTCTTTTTTTTGGACTTGGTCACAAGCAGAATGAGGGACAGTGAGAGTTCAGTTTGGGAGAAGACATGTGAGAATGGGCAGCAGCACTGTGTAAATTAAGAGCAAATTTGTTGTCTGTATGCTTGTGTGTCTGTCCAATTCTGCTACTGGCTTCGGTCACATCCCAAAATAAAAATGCAATACAACAAAACCAGGAAAAGGGTACGTTAGAGAGGACAATAAACACAGATTCTTGTTATGTTAGCAGCATCAAGAATTCAATGAGAGCTCGGACATCCATATAAAAGAGGTTTAATGGGTCCCTGCACCAGGAAGAGCACATTTGTTGTAAAGTGGATGTAAAAATTCTACTGGAGGATTTGCTGCTTTCTTGAAACCTTTTTGATACACAATTGTGTTGATGGCAAAACTAGATTGCTAAATGTGGATTTTTATTACCTCAAGAATTAGCAATCTTGTGTCATTGTGTACCAGCAAACAAGGGACAGTCACCGGTACAAGTTACAAGATAATGTTTATGTCGACTGCAGGTCCCCTCAGCGTGTAGCCTGTCCACTATCTCTCAAAATAGACTCAAGGACGCGGAGGTCCGCTGTTGTACAGGTAAGCTATGTGCGCGTCCACACAAACACACACACACACACACACACACAAACACACACACACACACACACACACACACACACACACACACAGGGCGTCCTTTCCCGGCTGAGCTCAGCAGATGGAGCCCTCACACCAGCAGCACACATGGACACGGATGAAAGTGAGACTCCGAGCAGGTTTTTATCAGCGACAGTGAGGAGGGGACAGATAAGTGGTGAGCCGCTCGCGGGGACGGTGGACGGCCTGTCTTTGACCAAAATTAGCGGAACATTTCTGAAGTGCTGAGCTGAATTTACCGCGTGCACACAGCCCTGACAGCGGCGCGCGCTGGCGGCTGGAACCAGCGTTTTTTATTTTATTCCAGAGCACGAGCCAGCGAACTTGACACAAGCAGTCTAGCAAAAAAAAAAAAAAAAGAGCCGAGATGACAAGGGTAGACAGTGTTTACCCATCTTTGTTTTTTCTCTGAGTTGCTGTCGCTACTTTAAGCCTGCCTGTCAGCACCTCGCGCTTGAACTTCACCTCGAAAAGGTAGGCGATGCTTATTTGCTAACATGCCCTGTGAAGCAGCTAGCAAAACTTAAAACTTGTAACTATATTTTTCAGGCTTTTACTGTTAGACTGTTACTGTACTGCTTCGTTGTGTACAAGAACTCGCGTCAGCTGAAATGCTTGAACTGAAATACCTGTTTATCTCGTTTTGTGGCAAAAACGTCAATTTCAGTTGCCCAGTGTCTATAAGCTCTGCCAATGCTAGGTTACATTTGTGTTATCAGCCTTCTTCTTCTCCTGCTTAATTTCCCGGTGTGGGATCAGGAAAGTCTTCTTCTGGCGTGTGTCCGAGCTCAACAGGTGTAAGAGCTCACCTGGCTGAGACTTTCAGTTGCAGATAGGTGTTTGCACCTTTCATCAGAAGACATAGTAATAAAAAAAATGAGGTCATAATAATTTCCAAAATTAAAGGGACCACGTCGTGAGGTCATGGCTCAGAGTCAGATGCTTCAGTTTGAGCGAGTTAATACCTTATTAGCTGCCTGATAGACTGCTTAATTGACTGTGTGAAACTCAAGGTGCCCTGTCTATTATCCTAATCTGACAGGCAACATGACTATCTTTAGGCGATAAATAGGGCAAATAATTGTGTAATTATGGCATTAAGGCCTCATTGTGAGTGCAAGTGTAGAATTTCCTACTGGATGTATTTCTGCCTATAACGTCATTGAAAAGTTGACTCATTCACTACAAGGCAACAAATGTTTGGTTGTTTGATGGACCGAGGGGTGGGCAGCTGTGTTTGAATGTGTGTGCTGTATTATGAAAAAAGTCGTTAAAATTGTTAGATCCCACCCAAGTCCCTTCAGTCCCGAGAAAATGAAAACCTACACACACACACACACGCACGCATGCACGCACACACGCACACACACACACACACACACACACACACACACAATTGGCAGCCATGCGTGCAGTAATGTTCTCATGTGTCCAGGTTCCCTCTCTGGACGGGATGAGGTCATAGCCTCAGTGTTGTTGCGGGGATACAGTTACATTAGTTTCATGTGGGCCATGCCAAGGAATCGACACCCCCTCCGCTCCTCTGCCCCCTTTCTGATGCTGATGATGATGATTTAAATCTCTCCATCACTCCTTCATTTTTCCTCTCATCATCTCACATAACCAGCAGTGATCACCATTGCTTTGAATTGGGAAACGCCTGCCTGCGTGCATGCATGGTTGTCTCTGCAACGTGCAAATACTTTATCGAGGCATGTGTGTTTACAAAAGCAGATCACTGAATAATGACTTTGATGACTATAACAGCCCTTTATGCTACATGATCGGTGTCATCTTACTCCAACTGTTGATCACAAAGGCCCCTTCGCTCCACAAGTTGTGACAGCCTCCGGGTGGAGCCTTGTCATAGTCACAAACAATGAATTGATATGGCTGAAGGTTGAAGTGAAACTTTACCACCATCATCTAAGCGAAAAGGCAAAATACTCCCACAGACACTGGAGAGTCAGGAATTCTGTTTGTCTCTCCGTCCGTAGGGTTTGTCTACATTCATGTACACCAAGACATTTTGATGTCAACATAGTTTCTTTCCTTCTCCACCTGGCATCAGCTGTGAGTCATACTGTGGCCTGACTAGTTGCAAGGTGACACTTACAATTCATATGACTCTTATTAGTCAGTTGCACTGCAGTGTGGTTGCTAGCAGTCAGTGTTGTTTTGACTTGCTCTTGAGGTATGAAGCCTCTGTAACCCTCCAGTCATTTAAGTTATTTAAAACATATGAGATGATCATGTTTATTTGAAGCCTTTTCTGAAGATTCAACTCCATTTGTGACACAAACTGTGTGCTGGAGGTGGGCTGCTGTAAAGATGACATTCATTCATTAATGAATCGACCTCCTTATTTTCTTGAATTGTTGATTTGGATTTTTTTTTGTTTATAAAATGCTCATTTTATCTGACCATCAGTCCTAACCCAAAGATATTCAGATCACTATCATTTCAAAATTTCTTGCAAAATGACTGAAAGGTTAATCAGTGACCAGATTCATTTTCTGTCAGCTGACTAGTCGATGAAACTTTTAATTGTTGAGATTTTGGTAAGACGGGATCTGGGGCTGCAACTAACAATTATTCTCATCATTGATTGACCTATGGATTAATTATTTATTAGTTGATTAATTGTTAAATCGTTAAAATATCAGAAAATAGTGAAAGATTCCAGTTGCAATTTCACACAAAGCACAAACTGATGGCTTAAAGTGCCTTGTTTTGTCCAATCAGCAGTCCAACAATGTTTGGCTTATTGCTTAGAATGAAGACTGAAATGATAAATAATCAATTACCAAACTAGTTGCTGACTCACTTTGTAGCTGTTGGCTAATTGATTAAATGACTAATCGATTCAGCTGTAGGTGGGACAGGTGTTCACAATGTCTTCAGCTTGATGAGTTGAGGTCATTAAAAGTTAAGTGGGTTTTTTTTATTTTAAATTTCCATCCTGCATTGATGACTCAAATGACCAGTGGGGGACCTTCCACGACCTGTGGATTAATCACTTTTTCCACTGTATTTTCCACGACCCAAGTTGAGTAAACGCTGACTGATTCTTTATCGAACCCAGGAAGGTCTTTACATGTATAATAAGAAACGCAAGACAAGACAAAGTCATATTTAGTGATCAGGCCATCATCAGATAATACATTTTGGGTATACCTTTGTGCTGCAGGGGAGTTGTGAAAGTGAATATCAACCTTTTCCCAGAACAGATAACCTTTGAAAGTCCCCAGTGTTTTCCCAGTGTGAGCCACAGCAGCGCGCTGACAATAGGGACAGTGTTCTGGACCGGCCAGAGCCCCAGATCACATTTCCTGTTCCCGATTTAAGATCAACTCAGCTGACTACTGATACACTCTGCTCCTCAAAAAAACAGCGATGGGTTCATGGCTCTGTTTGTGTATCATGTGAGTGTGTGTGAGAGAGACCAAGAGAAAGAGAGAGGGGGCAAAAGATGGATAGTATTAGGGAATCAACAAAGTTCAAACAGAGACAGTAACTTTATCAAAACCAGCAGTAAAAGTATGCGAGTACCAGAAGACAGTAACTGTACTCTGACTGGAAGTAGGGTGTACTTGAAACAAAGAAGCCCTTCTGTGTACATAGCCCTCTAACCTAGGGTGCAATAACAGGCAGTTATACATAGTATACTGCAGACACATGGGCAAACATGAAAGTAGGAAGTGGGCATGAAAACCTGTTCTCTCAGTCAAATCATCCTTATGCCAGGTGCTGAGTTTTTACATTTCAAAAATATGTCTGTGAGTGGAGGTGTGTAAAGGCCACATTCCTCCAGGTGAAAACTGGTAATGGCAGGATCGCTCAGCATGGGTGGATGTGTGTAGGTGGAGATGACGGCCACAGACCACTGACCTGAATCAGTCCATACTTAGACATGCTTATTTTCTTTTGAAGTACATAGAGGAAGTCAGGTGGTGTTCCTGTCAGGTGAAATGTTGGCTCTTGTCTTACTTTGCATAATTGAGGGCAATGTTAAGGCAATAATTTGTGTGTGGTATGTCTGAGTGAGGGAGTGTATTAGCACTAATGTACTGTGTCAACACTGAGGAGCACCTGCTCGGTCATGAAAGTCTCAATGTCAGTTCTTTGAGCAGGAAAACATTGTGTGTGTCCTCAGGCAAGGCAGAGTTTCAGTCTCATGCCAACCTTATGACAGCACCCTGAGCTGAATTTAGCTCTGTTTTCCCCATACAAAAAAAGATGACCCTTTGGAAGCCATGGGAGAAAAAAATGAAACCATTTCAACAATTGTCACTTTGTTTTGGTTGTGAGAAAGAAAGCTGCAGTATCACACTGAAGAGCAGGCTGGCTGGTTTCTGACACTCATATACACACAACTCTGCAGCGTGCTGGCGACCCCTCATCTTTTTCCTGCGCCCCCTTAGGGACACAACATCGAGAGAAGTCTTGCAACTGTCTGACCTCTGAACCTTTGATTGAAGAGCATGGTAGAGACGGAACAAAACAGATGACCGTGATAGAAAAGACTAGACGATGAAAGACTCTCATATTTGTTTGTGCTTTCATCCTGTTGACAGTCCAGTATAGGCATGTATGGCTTATGTTGCAGCACAATAAGTTGTTACTTCATAAGCCACGGGGGCAGGAGGAAATGAGCTGCGTCATATGCTTTACAGAATTGGTTGCCATTATTAACAAATGCTAGACATCTGATAATAAAGAGCATTATTTACAAGACAAACATTTTTGACAAGGATTCCTCAAATTTCCTGACGATTGAAAGACAATTAATATGCAACTATTTGGAATAATCGAATAATCATTAGATTTTTTTTAAGTAAAAATCCCAAAGATTGTCTGGTTCCACCTTCATCAATATAAGGATTTAATGCTTTTCTTTGTTTTGTGTTATAGTAAATTGAATACTTTTGTGCTTTGCATACAAAGGAAGCAATTTAAAGTCATAGCTTTGGGCTCTGGGAAATTGTGGTCGACATTTTTTGACTTTAATAGCAAAACAATATCCAAACAAATAATGAAAAATAAAAATTAGTTGCAACCAACCAAAAATTTGTATAAGTCAGGATACAAAATTTATGTATTTACAGTTCAAATACACTAAAGCATGTAAAACATTTATGTTCTGCAATTTCTGTTCTAACGTGCTAACAATATATATGCAAATTCTGAGATAAGCCAACATCATGCACTGTCATCAGCTCACTCGTAGTTGTTGGCTGTAGTCAACTCATTCTCTATCCACATGTATTTGCAGTAGGACTGATATATGAGGCCAAAGTTATTGACAGCCACTTGCACACACACGCCATGCACATACAGAAGCATGTGTGGGCAATTGGGACTGCTATTAATACACTTATAAGCACACACACATGTAACACACTCCTAAAACAAGTGGTGGGATGCTATTAATATGACGAGAAACAGCAACGTGCAAACTCAGTGTCATCAAACATATGCGCACTTGCAGGATTGCACACAATAACACAAGTGTTAACTGACAGGTGACACTAAAAATAAAGCAGCATGGTTACATGTAGTGAAACTTGCACAAAGAGCCACAGTGTTCCCCTAGAAGAAACAAATGGACGCTATTAATACACCAGCACCAACATACGCCGGCACTGATGCACTGATACACTGATACACGTGTACACGCAGCCTCAACTGTCGCACAAGCAGATCCTACTTATGCAAACACAAAGACCTGTTGTGTACACTCAAAAGAAACAGCTGCAAGTTATTAATACCTTGGCACGTATAGGATGGACACACACAAGCACATGCACATATGGATGCACACATAAGGAGATTGATACTCCAGCTGCTCGGAAGCAGAGGGACAGAATGTCCCCAACAGCTGTGGATTCCTCTAAACGTAAGGACGGGGGAGGGCGGAGAAAAGGACGGAGGGATAGGTGGTGGGCCGGGGGAGCTGCTGAAGGTGGCTGGCGTGGTGGAGAAGCTGTCATAAAATTGTGATTGCGTGCGCGAGTTAACACATAGCTCAGCATCAGCTTGGTTGTAAACAAAATGAATTCACTCCCAGCACAAGTTAGCATGCTTGATATCTTACTAGAAACTCTAAATATTTGTTTATGTTTCACATGACATTTTGTCTCTGAACTCCTGCTCTTTCTGCTTTGCTGCTCGTCTAACCAAGCATAAACCTCAAGCCTGCTGCCTGTGTTTATGTGTACAAATAGTAACTAGCACTTAACCTGATGTGTGACTTCCAGACATAACTCCATCCAATACCACTGTGGAGTTCGCTCTAGTCCAACAATAAACAAAGCACATTTTAGGGCCGCAGTGCGGATATAAATACTGCTGAAGGACATCTGTAACTCTCAAGCTGCAGAAATGAGCCAATGAAGCCCTTCAACCAAAATAGCAGCTTCTTCTTGCCTAAATGAAACAAGAGGATGTTATGGTGCAGACTAACTTTAGAAACAGGAAGTCACTGTTTCTGTTGGAGTGTGTGTTTCTGCGTATGTGTGTGAGTGCACCAGTAAAGCCTGTGCATGTGTGCAGGTGTGTGTGTGTGTGTGTGTGTGTGTGTGTCAGTGCTTCAGTGTGTTGCTGCAGAAGGCACGCAGAAAGAGGATGATGGTTGTGAAACGAATATGCTATTACAGAAACCAGAAGTTTGTCTCCTGCCTATTTTTAGCACCACAATGCACAAATGAGAGACAGAGAAGCACGCACACAGATCTCATCGCGGTGCAGTTCTCCTTATTTTTAAAGCGTTCCAGATTTGATCTATAATACTGCATTTCTTTTCAGCTTTAAAATATGTGTGTTGCCTTTTTAGAGCGCAGCTGATGAATAGCAGAGCATCGAAAACACTGTGGGCTAAAAATACATGTACAGTTTCACTACTTTTTTGTCATGTGATGTTGAAACAAGTCCATACTGTGAATGTAACAAACTTTTGGTCAGATGATAGGAAGTAATCAGCAGCTTTTAAAATCTTCTCAGTTTGGATGAACCCTTAATTGGTTCTTTGAATGCATCATGTGGTGACCAAAAAACTGTTTTTGTGTCCAGTCTTATAATCAAAAAGAAAGTCTGCCTAAAGACACAGCTTCAGCGTCTGTACAGAAACTCAGAACAGTAAACATATTTATGCGGACGAGTGGTTTTTCCTTTAAAATTGCAGAAAGTTTACAGGAAATGGAGTAAATACAAGTCAGCTAATGTAGACCATGTGTCTTTCGTAGGACGTATAGTGTCACATTGTTGCAGAATTCAGATATGCATGGTTGCCGCAGCCTGGTCTTCGGCGTATTTTCAGGGTAAAAATATACCGCAGGTGTTTCTTTTCTGTTCAGATGAGAAGTACGACTGACTTCCTGATCATTTCCTTTCTCTCGGGGGGGGAGCTGACTTGTTTGGTAATCGAGTGTGTTTGTGTGTCAGAGAGTGTGTTGCAGATTAATCAGTCCACACTACCCTCCCGCTGCTCCCTTGATTGTAAAATTGCAAAACACACATAGATTCTTCTGGCGAAACACACCGTTCTCCAGTAACGAGTACTTCCTGTTTCACCTCTCACTTTTTTTTTTTCTCGAAGTACACTAAAAAGAATCCAAAGCTTAAAAAAACAAGCCCTGTCAACTTCAACAGTGATATACTGTCACCATCTTAAAGTGGGACAGGTTTAGATATTTCTGTCTCTGCGACTTTGTCTGACATGTCTTGGCATCCTTGAGTTACCTGGCAAGGTCGGATTCCAGTGAAGCAGGAGAGCTGTGCAGCGCAAGAAGCGTGTAAATTGCAGCCATAACTTTTACTCTTGTCACCTGCTGTCTATCAAACAGTCATGGATCAAAGTTTTTGTTTTCACACAATAGCTTGTTTATGTGTATCTGTTTTCACTGTCTCATACATACAGAATACATGGGGAAAGAGGGTCGTTATTAAGAGCTCTGTATTGGGCTGTTAAGCAGGACAGCAGAACTGAAACCATTTGGCTGAATTTGTGCGATATTATCTTGTGCTGTAAATAGTTCTGGTCTTATTAACTCCCCGCCTGTTTTTTCATGTTCTACTGTGTGTCAGTCTCACTCGACCTGCAGTAATAAGACCGTGGGAGTGTTTTCTTCTTTAGAGGAATTCTGTCAACCCAGAACGCCTTCACAGACATTATTATTCTTCTCTCTGAGTCAGTCTTGCTGGTGAGAATGACGGCCAAATAACACTGCCTGAGTCTTCTACTGTATGGCTCCTGCAGGAGGGAACTTCGGTGGGACTTGCGTGCAGCCTGCATGTGGAGGTTTGTGTTGGGCTGCTTTGTTACCCTGCTTAAAGTTAGATCGATTGACTGATTGATTGATTGATTGATTGCCTCTGTAACTTCTGCAAATGTTGTGGTCCAGTACACCATTTTTTGCTGGAGTTACCATTAATTTTGACAGTAGACTCTAAAGACCAAACCTTCAAAACAATGTTTGTTTAACTCAGACTGTGTGTTTAGCTAGAAACAGCATCTAGTTGACTTATCGGCTTCTGTTGCATCTGTCATCCCGGCATTTTGATATTGTCGTTATCAGTGTAGTTGGTTTGGTTTGTCATCTCTTGACCCAAGACCCAAAGCAAGTGAATAATTGCAACGCAGGTATATTTTAATGAACTATTGGGGTGTGAGAGGTGGCTTTGTTCTTGCAAACCTGTTACTGTGTTACACTGCTGTCCTCAGTGAGTAACCCAATTCATCAGGTTATGCCAGGGTCCACTTACAGGAATTATATGAGTAATGTTGAGTAATATTTTGGTTTGCAGTCATTCAGGCATAGGGGTTCAGTAAATTTCCATGTCCTCTCCTCCCTCCCACTGTCCCTCCACCCCAGAGGGAGCTAGGTGTCTCCTTCCATATTGTTTGTGTCTACACTTTTGTGTCAGTACCGAAACATTCCTCTCCATGTTTATTGGTTTCTGGTGTCAGTCGCATTGACACGTGAAAACAGTATGAAAGCAACCATTGCACATGTTTTTGTCTTGTTTTTATGGAGCATGACAAAACTTAAGATTGATGTTGCCTCTCTCCCAGTTATCATTAGCCTTCCTGTCTTATGTTTTGTAGGTCATACCATCAGGTGGATATTGTGCCATGCATGCTGCATTGAGATCATTTGAGTTGAAAAGTAAAGTTCCTTGAACATATGTACGGTGGCCCTTGGATTCCATAAATGAATCGAAACCTTTTCACATTCTCCTGCACCTTGAAAAAGACATCTGTCTTTCGTTAGGACACTAAAGCTTGGTTCAATTGTCTTACTTGTGCTAAATTTAGCTTTTTATTTCTTTCATTTTAGTAAAACCTGGAAGGGAGATGACAGATTAATATACCTGACCCAAATGCCTTGACCACACAATGTTCAAATCCAACTCCCCACCCTGTTTCCTTCATTCTTTCTTTCTTTTGTGCCCCCCCAACCCCAACACACACAAACACCCCTCTATTTTGCTTTCCTGAATGCAGTGTTGGACAATGGCCAGTTCACTTGAGGCAGGAAGACTTGAATGAAATGAAATATGACTGGTGAATGTGCAGAGTTCAAGTACAAGAGCACATCTGGGCATACAATTATGCCTAATAACCTGAACGCACTCTTGGTCATGTTTATGTAAAGCACAAGCGGTAAATGACTCTCCAATTATTCTTGGACTTTTTCTGTGAATATCTGTTAAAAGTATGCTTCCTCAGGTGGCTCTTTGTATTATTAACTGGACATCTGAGACTTGTGGTGTCAAGACAGACAAATCAATAATCCCCACCCCTCACTGACACCCATAAGCATGGACATTGATACTGTTCAACTAACTGATGTGGTGTTGTCTCCCTCTCTCTCCTCCTGTAGTGGATGTGATCGCCAGCAATCAGGTTTCATTATCCATACATGGGAAGCAGCCCATGGACCTAAGTGTGACCCAGAGGTTCTTACATCCAGGCCCAGATTCGGCCATGCTGGCCCCCCGCCCTCCCTTCTTCCTCGGACCCCTCACCTCTCAGCATTGCTCCAAGTTTTCCCAGCAGCACTTGCAGGTAAGGGCAAACTTGTGTGTCAGCACTCTTGCACCTTAGCAGGCTATGTGATGGTAGCAATGCTTGTCTCTTTTTGTGCAAAACAGTGTTAATATCTCTTCTTCTTCTTCTTTTCAGTATAGCACTGAACACAGGCAAAGAGAGATGGAGGAGGAGAAAAGAGAAGAGCTACAACAGCTGATTCGAAAGAAAAAAGACGAGCAGAGTGAGTGTCACATGTAATGTATTTCTCCATACTGTAATGTGTTTTCGTAGGTTCCCTGAAAGACCATTTGGTTGTTGACGTGCTCTTCGTCTGAGTCATAGCACACTGTAGGTTTCAATAAAAAAACGGGGATTTCCAACAGAACTGTGATGTATTCTCAGATTCCAAGGAAATTTGTACTCATATCAAACCGAAGTCAAACAAACACACTTGTTTCAGGAAACACTGTGTGCTGTTTTATTTTTACCGTGTAGAGGAAATGAGGAGATGGAAAGTCACAGATATCCTGGATCCTCCTTCAGACGTCTCATGACTTCTTATTGATACTACACTAATATACAGGACTATGTGGAAAAAAACTATTCACATTTCACTATTCAAAACATTTTGTCATTATTTTATGTGATCTGCTCCACTGTTGGCTGTAGGTCTGCCGATCGTATGACTGAACATGATGCAAATCACTGTCTTTTTGCTGATGAAGTGACTTTATTGACTGGTAGGTGCTGTAGCCAGTCCTCTGGTGAGGCAGAAACTTCGGGAACATATAATTATGAAGAGCCAGCCCCCCCATGACAGGGTTACCCCCAACCACTGCAGTCCTACATCAGGATACAGGTGAGAGAGACAAACAGGCAGTTTTCACAAAATATTCAGATTTTAATAAATGAAATACAGTAACGTTAATATTAAAAATTAAAGCAAATCTCCTCGCATCGTCTCATGAGTGAAGCAGTCCATCCAATATTATTTTGGTTACCTAGGCTACCAGTTCCTGACATGTCCCCGAAGCCTCAGCCGACACCCTGTGAACAGCGTAAAGACCTCGTCCTGCGCAGGACAGGTGAGTTGCCTCTGGTTGTTTGCGTCTGTGTTGGGGGTTCCCACCCTGAGGTTAAAGCTGTGAAGGTCACTGGTGATTTTCCATGACAGGGCCGTTCTGCTGCCAAGCACTTCTGTGTAATATGAGTTGATCTGACTGCGGAGCTCCGTGGGATGTTTTGTTCAATGTGATACTTTTCACTGTCTCAGCAAACTGTCATTACGTTACATTTTCTGCACTGGAGAATGACAAAGTGGGGTAGAGAATGAATGTGACCAGGAGTGTCCTTTCCAGTGAGATGAAGGAAACTTGTTAAGCAGCAGGCCTGCAGGGCCATAGAGAGACTGAACAGTCATAAAAACAACAGAGACAGCAAGACACAAAGAGCGAAGCAGTTACATAACTTTAACTAAGGTATGTGTAAAATGAACCGCGTGAGAGTCCAGAGCAGGTCTCCCTCACCATGTGAATGAGAGTGGGAGTGGTTTCATCTTCCTGTACATATCTGCGGGTACACCAACCATTCAAAATGCCACTATTTATTTTCGTTGCCCTAGAACCCTTAGGTGACTACACACACACACCCTCCAATGCTTTTTTGGCTCAGGGACAACACAAAGCTGCCTTTTATCTGCCCTGAGCCAGCCACTGATTGAGTGTTTTGTTTGGGTTTATTAGAGCCTTACCAATGTAAACATGGAACTTTTTTTTTACGCCATAAATCCAGGGTTGAGGTATTTGCTTGGTTCAGGTGTGCTGCACATTGTTTTATCTCGTCCTTTTTTTCTTATGGAAATTGAGTGTCATTATGCATGTGCATTACTGAGTGAGAGCATTCTTGGTGCTGCAGAAAATGTGTGACATCAGTCAGTTTATCATCTCTGACTTTGACAGTAATAGGTGTCTTTTCTTTTCATGGGACCAAAGGGATAATTATGTCTGTGCCTGCGTGTGTGCTTCTCCACATATTAATTTTTGCATATTTGTGTGTGTGCAGTGTCTGAGCCCACTCTGAAGTGGAAGATAAAGAAGCTGATCAGCACAAGGCCAAACCCGCTGCAGCGTAAGATCAGTGCCCCTCCTGCTGTCAAGCACAGGACAGACACTCGTGGTAAAATATCTACATTTAACTGGAACACTCTCATGATCTTATGCTTCAGGATGTGTTTTTAGGAAAACGCATCATATAATTACAATACATATACTGTGCTGACACAATTTGATTCATTTCCTTTATTGCCATGTGCATCTTTCTGTGTTGTATGAACACATCTGCTCTGGGTTGATAGGTGTGTCTCAATTCTGTCACCCAGATTCTTCTCCCAGCAGCAGCAGCACCCCAGCATCAGGATGCAGCTCACCTAACGACAGCCTCCATTCAGATAACGGCTCACTGGCTCATGAGGTGAGCCCTTCTTTTGTATTTATATTAGAGCAGTTTTGCAAACTTTCTTATCCACATTGGCAATGCTATTATGCAATACAGTGAGTGTTGAGGTTAGGCTTTAGTATCCTGTTCAAGCACACGTGAACACAATACAGAGAAGAAGTGTTCAACCATCATGCACCTCTGCTTTATATTCCCATTATGTATAATTTCAAAAAGTGTTTCCTTTCTGTTTTTTACTTACGGTATGATGACACAAGTGGGGGTCGGGGTTTTTTTGTTGTTGTGATTTTACCTCTGCTCTCTGAAGGAGAGTCACCCACAGTTGAATGTTAATTGTGTGTTAAGTGCAGTATAGTAATGGTGCCCATACTGTATAAAGGGAAATTTAAGAAGGCCAGATTGCCCATTGTACAAATACATGTTACGTGATCACCCCTCATCTAATTTAAACATCAATACAGTTAATATAGTATATTGATAATATAGTATCGTAAGGTATGGTATTATATTGTGTATATAGAAATCTTGCCAGATTATGTGATAACTTGATGTGATTATCTGTACAGATGATCTCTAGAACTAATATTTGAGTCTGTCTCATTCAGGCACAGAAGCTGCTGTTGAAGGATGGTAGTTTGGCTCATTTCACTTTCCCTCCCAACCCCACTGCCATGCCCAATATCACTGCTGGACTTCCTGCACAGGTGAGCAACGATACCTTCTAAGGTTCCCTTGAGAATCAGTATTTTAACTGTTGATGTTTTAATTCACAGCAAAAAATATAACAATGCTCCTGAATCTTGTAATCGATGTAAAGGACGAATATAGTACATTTACGGACCATTGACTGTAGATACACATTCATGCCATGAATTTATGTGTATCTAAGACTGAACATCGAAAATAGTGCCTGCACACATGAACACTAATAGAAACAAGTGGTATATTCAGGCTTTCACTTCCCTCTTGATATCTGTGGTACTTTCATATCTTGTGAATCAGTCATGTGGTAGTTTACTCACTTCATGACATTGTTAACGGGATTCTTGATGAGTCTATTTCTACATTAAGCCTATGTACTGACTCTCCACTTTTCTCATTTATGTCATGCTGCAGCCGTGACGAGGGCTTCCCTAATTCCTAGTAAGCTATCCAGCATGTCTTACCACCATCTCCCCTCCCCCCTCCTCTCCTCCCCTCTCCTCTCTACCCCAGGCTGACCTGCGAGTAACAAGGCCCTTGGCTGTATCTGCTCTGCATCAGGTATACCTGCCTCTGGAAGGAAGCAATCCAGCCCTGAATCAGCACCTGCAGCCTGTGCTCATACTGGAACCGCATACCGGACTGGTGCACTCCCAACTTGTCTCTCGTGAGTTGTGTAACTGTAAATGTGTTGCACAGCAGAAACAGAAAAATCTCAATATGCACGAATGCAGAACACATACATTTTGGGATGAAATTGACCAAACAAATGAAGGTGTACACATCCACAAATCAAAGAGCTTTATTTTGAACCCATCAGTTGGGCTTAGAGATGACACAGATAGCTGAATGGCTCCCTACGTTGTCGTCAGCCAAGAAAATACTTCCAAAACACTGTCAGAATGTCATGCCAACTTATGCGTCTGCAGTGTTATTTCCAAAGGAAGCCTACAATAAAAGATGACTTCTTGGAATTCATGCATGGGATCTTAGATAACCATTATGCTGAACTGGCCTCACTGCTAAAAGAAGGAAGGGACGCCTGGTGCCTCCCTTTTTTAGGGGCATGCTATTAACAAAAACCTGGAAATATCCAAGTTGTTTGTGATTTAAGTGCTTGGTTTAAAGCCAAGTCACTGAAAGATGTCCTGCTTTCAGGGCCCTGTCTCAACAATCTTTTGGTTGTCCGCATCAGATCAGAAATGCTGTTTTTGAGAGATCTTGTCTCTCAAGGTGTTGACTGAGACACACCTTTGCCCGCAGAGAAACTCATAGAGTGGCAGAGATGGCAGGACTACATGGGGCTCAGCTGTGCCTTGTGTACCTTAAAGGTCAATTTTGTCCATGGCAAAGCCAAAGTAGCAGCTCTGGCAAAGTCACCATCTCTAGATTTGTACTGGGAAACGGCACAAACAGGGAACAGTCCTAGGTGCTATCCATGCAACTGATGTATGTATAGAGAGTGCAAAGAGACCATTTGCCAGCAATCTATAATGTATGATATGCACGAAACTACATGGTAGAGATGTCTCACTACCCCGAGAGAGGAACAAGAGCAACAGACTGGCAATATTGCTTATCTGTATGTCCACAAGAGCTGTCCACATGGAGCTCATCGAGTTGTGTAAATGCACTGCTCAGACTTTTCTCCATTAGGGAACAGGCAAAACAGCTGTGGTCAGACCATGGCAACAACCCCAATGATGCTTTCAAGGACTTAAAGCTAGCACCTGAACGTATCAGTGAGACCGCTTTGGGGAAAGATCTGTGTTGTTGCTAAACAGATTTAAAGCTCAGCTGAGATACATTGTGTGCTGTTGTTTCATGTGCTCTATATAAACGGGGGAAAAAATATATTACTTTATCACCAAGGTTGGAATTTAAATTTAAAAAAGAAGGAATAAAGGCGGATTTAAAAACGTCATCTGGCTAAAAACATTCTACTCATTTTTCTTGAAAGACAGCCTGTGTTATGATTAATATGCTAAATATGATCCAATTATGGGCCTATGCATTGAACAGCTTAAGAACCACATATCAGTCAACACCTTGAAATGTGACATAATTGTGCTTTGAAGTTATTATGGTTGATGAAGGCTGGGCATGTGTAATGTGACCTGTTGATTATTTGTTGTCGTGAACAGCCAGGTGTCACTAATGCAAACTTAAAAGTCTGATGTGAAAAAGGCTTATTCAGTCTAAACCAGGGACTGTACCAACGTTGATGTCCTCTGTCCTCTACTAGATTTCCTTTGCCTGAAGATTATAAATAGCACAAGGGTGCCCTCTACTCGACACTTGATGGTGATGCAGTTCTGTTAACAAAGAGAAATATGCTGTAAATGCGAGCATATGCACTGTAATCTCTGAGATCTACAGTAAAACTAAAATATTTTCTTTTCCTTTGTATTATTTCCAACATGAAATACATGGTATATTTCACCCTGCACTACTTTCTGTTTCTGAGTCAGATATGAATAATAAATGCCACATTTATATCAGCTTTTCTTTGCTGTTCCATTTAACTTTGCTTTCTTTTCATCTTCTGCCAGGTTTTGCTATATTTATCTCCATCCTCTATCCCTCCTCCTGTCTGCCCACATCCTTATTAACCTGTTCTCCTCTCTCTCCTCCCTCCACAGTTCACAGTTTGAGCTCTGTTCCTCTGCAGCAGCCGCAGCAGCAGCCTCACCTGTCCAGAAGGGAAGGTGTAGTTACCCTGCCTTCTCACAGACCCCTGGAGCGAACACGTTCAGAGCCTCCACCCTACAGCCACTCACCCCTTACTCTGCATGCCAGCCACACGCACACACACAGTCACTCACACACCCAGCACCACCTGACCCAGCAATACCACAGGAGCGGGCTGGAGAGGTTCAAGCACAACGCACACCTGAGCAAGGTGAGAGGAGGCAGGTGCAGACACATGCATGTCAAACACAATTACACAAACTGGTCAGCTCTCAGTAATAGGTTTTCATGAGATGGGTGATTATGTGTAGTCTTTGTGTGGACTTGTGCATCGACATCCATTATTAAAGAAATACAAAGCTTGACTTTGACTTAATATAGAAATCATTTGTTAGTAACAGTTGTATACAAGAGCATGTTTAAGAGAGCAGTAGCAACTTTAAGACTTGTGAACACTGTGAAACTTATACCTCATCTCAGCTCACAAGCAAGTCCATTGAGAAGCCTCGTCTGACACAGATCCCATCAGAGGACATGGACCTGGAGGAGATTGGCTCAGGATCTGGTTCAGGGCCAGGGTCCGTGTGTGGCTCAGAACCGGGCTCAGTGTGTGAGGATGGCTACCGCAGGAGACAGAGCACTGCCAGCTCAGACTCAGTTTATGACACTGAGTCCACCACCTCCTCACGGGAGAGCTTGATCGAGCCCTCACATTCTCTCAGTCAGGTACTAAACTCCACAACAATTATGTCACAATTAGAATTCAATTTTTAATCAAATACATTATTGATCAAGTGAGGAATGACAAATTAAATACTTAAAAATTTGCATCCTTTGTGCTTCTGTACATGAATTCTGACATCAGAGGGCGCTGTAGCTTTATTTATACAAGATGAAAAGAGAGTTACAGTATTATGGCAGCATGCTTGGCAATGCTGAATTTTCTTCATCAGTTTCTTGTTCTAGACAAACTGTATTAAATCGACCAAATAATGAGTACTTGCAATGTACTGCAGAGAGGCATTCGATTTATGAGTATGTGGAAGTTCAGTCCAGTTAGTCTTTGCTGTATGCTGCTGCTGATAAATGCTCCTTCATTCCCTGTACTCCTCTTCACCCACTGCCCTGGGAAACACAGAGGCAGGTGATCCTCAAACCAGGTCTCCAGCTGGACCACCCAGGTGTGCCCGCCCTAATTTGGCCTCACCAGCCTCTGGTTCGGACCCAGTCCTCCCCAGCCTCTACCTCCCTGCCTCCTCCTCCACATCCACCCACCACCATACCTTCCCTGTCACTTTCCAGCCCTGCTGCAGACATCCAGTTACGCTTCACCACAGGTGAGCGACACTTTTTTGATTAGGAAAATGTGAAAAGAAGCCATGAACCCCGTTACCTTGTGATGTATTGGATCATGAAATACTAAAGATGGAAAAAAAAAAGGTTAAGAGATGATATGTGTTTATATTTGTGTGTTTGTGTGTATTTAGGTCTGGTTTATGACGCTCAGATGCAGAAACACCAATGTACCTGTGGGGACAACAGCCGCCACCCTGAGCATGCTGGGAGGGTCCAGAGTATCTGGTCCAGACTGCATGAAAGAGGTCTCAGGAGCCAGTGTGAGGTATAGTGCATGCACAACACACACACACACACACACACACACACACACACACACACACACACACACACACACACACACACACTTAACTATCAGATGCACACCCTTAGAGTCAGTGTTATACAGTATATATGTGTGTGTGTGTGTGTGTGTGTGTGTGTGTGTGTGTGTGTGTGTGTGTGTGTGTGTGTGTGTGTGTTTGTGTGTGTAGCCTATCCGCAGCAGGAAGGCCACTCTAGAAGAGCTGCAGTCAGTCCATTCAGAAAAACATGTGCTTCTGTTCGGCACCAACCCACTCCACCGCCTCAAGCTGGACAACCGCAAGCTGGCTGGTAATATCAATAGTAATGATAAAAAAGTACTAATATTACTGTGTCATAATAAGAATAAGAATAATTGGTGAATGCCATAAATGATCTCTTGCAGGAATTTTGTCTCAACGGATTTTTGTGATGTTACCATGTGGAGGAGTTGGGGTGAGTGCCACGCACACACGCACGCACACACACACACACACACACACACACACACACACCCCTTTAAAACACAAGTCTTGTGGGAATCTTTCCACTCATCTAATTGCATTACTGAACAGCAAACATTACATGGCTGATTATGCCTCATTACACAATTAAGTTAATAATACGACAAATTGCTAATGCTATTTTTTTTGGCTGAGATACCTTTGAAACCCAATCAGAAATCAAAGGCTGTACAAAGGTGAGACGTGGAAGAGAGAGGGAGAAAGAGGGTACACATAGCAACTGCTGCTTGGAGGGGTGCGTGCCAGTGAAAGTGGATTTTATTCAGAGGGAATGGATGTTGGCAAACAGGGATTGAGAATGCAGGAGAAGAAATACAAGATGAAATGTGAAGGTAGGAGAACGGAGTATATTAAATTTAACAATGGAATAAGAAAGAAGGAACAACAAGGCGAAGCACAGATAATAATGCCCATGAGAAACTGTTGTGAAGCACAATGAGAGGACAGAAGAGGAAAGGAGAGGAGGTAGGAAAAGAAGGGGGCAGGGTGTCAGTTGATAAGACGACTGATCTGCCTGGATTTCCGGGCCTCTGGCCGCTCTGGTGAAGAGGGGTGATTGGAACAAGATGGCAAAGTCTGTGATAAAAGAAATTCCTCTGATTTCATTGTTCCACCGCGGCACACCACCAATGCGAGTTTTGAAACATGGAGTAAAATTGAAATACAAAACAGGGTTTACAGAGAGAAGAGATGCAACAAAGAGAAAGTGGGGGTGAATGAAAGTCTGTAATTCACTAGTTCTAAGTCTGGCAATTATATCTTGATGTGTAAGAAGAATTCATGGTACTGTAAGAAAAGAATAGAATAGATTCATGTCTTTTATTATTTCAAAATAAAGGAAGTGCAGTCTAAAATAAACTGACCGACAGTAGCTCTACTGATGAAATGTGGTAGACCCGCTGACTGAGGATTTGCTTCGGGACTGTCAGGGACAATTCTACAAACTGGTTTGACTGGATTTCAGTAAATCTTGCAGTCAAATTGAATCAGTCGAGACCAAGTGCAGTTTTTATTCGGAGAGTTTAAAAAAAAAATCATGCAGCGACTTTCTAACTGTTCAAACAGAAGTCATTTTTAATTGAATGTTCAATTAACATCTCTGGCTGACTATTGAGCTGACTTTACGCTTCTCATCACTGTTTCACTGACAGGTAGATATCGATACAATCTGGAATGAGCTTCACACATCAGCAGCTTCCCGTATTGCCGCAGGATGTGTCACAGAGCTGGCACTGAAGGTGGCACAAGGAGAGCTGAAGGTGTGTCTTCTTTACCAAATACCTTATCACCATGTGTTTTCTTGGATTGTCAGAGCTGTGGTGTAGCAGGTTGTAGTTGTAGTTGCAGCATAGCTTTGGTAACCTCTAGATAGCTGTTGTCTGCCGTGTTAAACAAACAGTATGTACGATGGCGTAAGCAGGTACAAGCTTGAAGATGTGAACTATGATGGTTGGCCTGCTGAAAGCAGAAAGGTGTTAATGTTTTTGATCTCTTGTCACAGAATGGCTTTGCAGTGGTTAGGCCTCCTGGACACCATGCAACCCACTCCTCCCCTCTGTAAGTACAGCAGCATACACACACACACACGCACACATGCACTCACACGTACATACCAGGAGCCAGGAGGTCTCTGCAACGCGTTTCAAAGGATTTATTACAGCTACACTTCTGAGCAAGAGAGAGAGGGTGTGAGAGAGCCTATATCTCTCCGTGTTCTTGTGTACGTGTGTGTGTGTGTCTGATTTTGTGTGATGTGTGCTACCTGCTTGCTGCCCGAGGCAAACTACCTCCACTCAATTTCTTTTAAACTTTCAAGATGCAAAGCAACGCACCCCAAAAAAGAGCTGTGTGTGTGTGTGTGTGTGTGTGTGTGTGTGTGTGTGTGTGTGTGTGTGTGTGTGTGTGTGTGTGTGTGTGTGTGTGTGTGTGTGTGCGTATTTGTATGCATGGATTTGTGTCAGCCTTTGATATGAGGCATTAGCCAAGTAACCACATTCAGCTGGGACTGTGTGTGTGTGCTCAGCAGAGCTTGTCACTGGTTATTTATGGGATGATAATGACTTCTCTTGATGAACAGTTTGGACAGCACATATGATATACCGTCCACACACAAACACATACACACAAACACAAAAGCACACACAGTTTACGACTCATGCTGACACTGCCACTTCCAAGATTCCTCCATTGTTTTTCATACATCAACACTTTTTTGTGCATACCTTTTCTGTAGACAGTGAGAGTTGAGGGAGCTGCTGCTCCGCATTGTGAGTTCATTACTCTGGAATCGTCTCACTCGTCCTGCCAGCAATTCATACTGTTATCATTAGGAATGTGAAGTGAATTTTATGATAAGCTTGGTTTTCTGTTTGTCACAATATTTGTGGGTTGTGCATTTCTCAGGAGTGCAACAGTTTAGAGTCTGCATAATGTTCTAATGTGAGAAGCCATTTTTGTTTGTCAGCAGTGGAAGATGAAATACACAAAAACTTGAAATGAAACGTCCCAAAATCTCAGACAATTTCTCAAATATTTGCTGTAAAAGTTTACATGGTAAGGGTTTCCCTCTTTGACTTGCACATTAGAGTTAGTCCTGTGATTGCCACAACCTGGACTGAATAGCCACCGCATGACGCCGCAGAACTGGAAACATGTCTTAGAGGTTCCTAAGGTTCATATGGTGATTGTATCAATTTGCTGAAGATGTCCTGATAAACACATGTGGCTGCCTTTCTCCCTTTCTGTTTGTCCACAGGGGCTTCTGTTTCTTCAACTCTGTGGCCATCGCTGCCAAGCAGCTCCAGCACAAACTCAACGTCAGCAAGATCCTCATTGTAGACTGGGTGAGGACCCACTGCACCCACCCACTAGCATCACTGCTACCCACATGGACAGCAATACAAAGACAAACACTCATGCAAAGGCACACAAATGTATTGTGGGCACAAACAAGGTCCCAGAAGCACGGCCGCCCTCTACAGTAGCACTCCTATCTATCATTTAGCTCATTTAAACACTGTTATCTCTGGTCTCCATGTGCGATCTGAACTGTCACGTATGCATAGAGCAGACACAGAGTCACACACAGTCATGTGAACACACCCACACACACATGTGCAGATATTGATCTGCAGCCAGGTGGTCATCTCTGTTCACCATGTGTGTGTATATGTGTCTTTACACACACCGTGCTCTCTGACATGTTACTGCATCAAACACTAATTACGACCTGCATCATCAAAACGCTTTTAAGATTAAAATACATTTGCCATTGACAGCAAAAAGCTTTGCAGGTTTTACAGACCCAGGTCTCTGCATTGCATTGTGGGTGATATGTTTTAGGTGTGTGTCACTAATAAGAGAAAAGAGAATGAAGTTACTCATTCTTGTGATTTGTGGTCATTCAGATCAAGGTTTTAATTACGTGTGAAATGCGTGCTTTGGTCCTTGGACAACTTCCTAACCTGTCATCCAATCATTGTCCAGGACATTCACCATGGCAACGGCACCCAGGAGGCTTTCTATAATGACCCAAGTGTGCTGTACATCTCTCTACATCGCTACGACGATGGCAACTTCTTTCCTGGTAGTGGAGATCCTGGTGAGGTGGGTCAACGCGGTGCTGTGTGCCTCGATTCTTGTGAACACAAAAGCTTAATATCAACACGAGACACGTTTACACACACGTTGTCTTTGTAGAGGTGATCTGAGAAGACTCTGGATATATAATTCAGCCATTTTTATTATACTCAGAGTTCTACCACCCATGTGAAGATAGATATGTTGGCTTCGAAATATTTGGTAATTATGTGATTCCAGTGGGACATTAGGGAGCTCAAGAGTCTTGTGTTAAGCATATACTTGTCAAAACAGGAAAAAATATTGTAACAATAAATCCAGGAATAATCTACATGATTTAAAGCCCAAATTACAACTGCATTGTGGTCACGATGACTGATGGCAGAGTCTGCACCGCACAGAAAAATGAAACAGGTTAGTGTGGATGTTAGGGCTGCAGCTGCCCGTTATTCCACTGATTAGTTGAGCAATTTGATGAGAAATACTTTGGCTGTATTAAAGAGTAATTGTTAATACACAAAAGAGAAAATAAGACAGGTCTCTTTAAATGAATAACTGATTGGCTTCCTTTTTAGAAAAACAAACTTTGTTATTGCTCAAATTGCATGCAGTAATATTATCTGTCAAAACTGAACCCATTAAATTCATTTAAATGCCAGATTACATTCTGGTTAACAGAAAACATTTCCTCAAATGCCAAAACAAATAAGTACAAAAATAAAACCTAAATGCAATAATGCAGTTTCATAACACTGTCTAATGTACATTCATTTGCTGTGTTGAAGGGCTGCCCTTCACCAGCTGACACTGCTCACTGCAATCAAACTAAACATGCTGTCTTGGATTGGTGCATTTTAGGCTCCAGTTGCTACTTACACCACCTGATATTTTGTTTTCTCAAGTATTTTATGCATCACTGTGAAGGGAGTAGGTGTGTGCACCGGGTGCCTGTTCTTATGTGTTTGCATGTGTGTGTGTGTGTGTGTGTGTGTGTGTGTGTGTGTGTGTGTGTGTGTGTGTGTGTGTGTGTGTGAAACTCTGACACAGACAGCAAAGGACAGAAGCAACACACCCGTAAATGACACTAAAATACAGTAGAGACTCTCAGCATAGTGTTTCTTATTACGTGACTGTTTTGATATTACCTGCCAGTGCAGCGGATAGCCTTTCAAGACTTGCTCTCCAAACGGAAAATCTACCCCGCTGTGGACATCGTAGCTAGTCACCATATTGGTTTATGTTCTAAACAATTACATATAGCCATGATTTACATACATTTTTTACTAGTCTTCATCTCAACTGACAGTTATACTGATTTATGTTGATGCTAACGTTACCTTGCGTTGAGTCCTCTTGGTGGACTTGATAGAGAGACTGGATGCTTTCTGCTGAGATGCTGAAGCACGGACATCCTGCTGTTGCGATGGGCTAGTTTGGTTTTAAACAGACTTTCTGTACAGAGTTTTCATTTTGTTTCAGCTTGAAATGATCCCAAACTTTGGACGCTTTCAGTAGTTTTCTCTGGACTGTCTCTTTTCTTCACACCTCGCTATTTTCTCTCTCTTTTTCCGTGTTGCAGTCCGTCAATCAATGTCTGTTTCACGTCACGTGTCCACAGCGGAAGTGTGTTGTGCAACAGTAATCTGCGTGACTTATTAATCAAGTTACTTGAGTTTCTGGAGGAATCATTTCAGCTCTATTGGATATGTGATCTTGCAGTGCACGAGGATTTTAGGATGAAAATACCTCGCCTACGACTGGGCCTCAGACCAGTCTGAGCTGTCATTAGATCAAACATATTTTAGTTTTACCACTGGAATCTAAGCAATGTGATCCTGTAATTTGAGCTGGTTACAATATAAATCTGAAAACACAGTGCTTGTCTTCAATCTTCATCTCACAGTTTTTCTGTCTTAACATAAATATCTCAAAATGCAATTTAGAATATCATATTAGCTTTTATCCACTGTGTTTCTTGCATTGTCTTTGTCTGCATGATAACTTCATGACTTATTCAACGGGACATTTCCAAATTTCGTGTTTTGGCAAATTATTTGCCAATCAGTCTTCAATCAAATGAGCTTCGTCATTGTCTCCCCTCTGCAAATGTGTTTATCCAATGAACTCACCCTTCATAAGCCCAGCACTTGATTTTGTGTATCCTCTGTTGGTTTATTTCCCTAGTTCTAGTTTATTTAACAAACTTCAGGGCTTAGGATGTCAGAACTTCACAACAGGATGTGTACAGTCGAATTGCATGCCTATGTTTGAATACAGGAAATTGAGATGCCTATGAATTCTGCCTGCGGTCTTACCAGAAACCAAGTGTGATGACTATCCCTAGTCAGATGAATTGACCCCAACCCACGGTGGCATTCACCACCCATTCAATCCCCCACATCCCCTCCTCTTACTCTACCATCCTCCCCCACAATAATGAGGATAAAATAGTCAATGTTTTCCCATAAAATCCCTCGATGAGGGACGGTACATAAAACGCTCGGCTGGCTTGGATGTGGCTTTGTCTTAAGTGGCCCCTCAACCTCTGTTGAGCTGTGTGGTAAACCTCTGGAGTCTCGCTGTCCCCCGTGTAGGTATATAACACACCATGGGGTCGGGGTGTGATGTCATAGCCATAACAGAGAGTGCTGAGTACCACACAGAAACCAGTGAAGGCCTAATCCAGTCCAGCAACTCTTGAAACATGAAAGAGAGAAATAGGACAGTGAGGAGCGCAAGAGACTTGGAGCAATAGCAGGAATTGTGTGTGTGTGTGTGTGTGTACGCGCGTGTGTACGTTTGTGTGTGTCCGTGTGCACGTGCGTGTGCATGCGGGTACATTACTAGTTGGCAGAGGACAGGAGGCCTCATGTGTTTTTCGTTTGCCCTGTGAACATCCCGTCCACTGAGAGAAGAATGGAGACAGACGCTCTGCAATGCTCATCAGCATTCTTTCAAACATCCTCTCACACCCATACACACACACATTTATACACACACACACACACACACACACACACACACACAAAGGAAATTACCACGCCTTGTTGCCAAGAGTATGTCAATCAGCCTCCTCATTCTGCCCTCAAACTGACACATTGACTGATGGTGAAGGGCTTAGAGAACAGCTAAATGGCTGCTAGCAGAACTACAAAGAGAGAGGCAGGAATCCTTAAACCTTCTTTCCAAGACCCAGGCCTCAGTTCACTCTGCCCCAAAAATGTGAGGTCAAATTGAGAGAACCTCCATCAACTCTGTATGGCATTTTGGGAATACACGCCAATCTCAATACAGCTCGAAAATCCACAAAAACCATTTACAGCATGTGGCATGAGTAGTATGCCATGTAAGTTTAATTTGACATGTCATATATACAGAAATCTACCACACTTCCTCATTCAAAATACATACATACATAATCAATATATAAATAGAACATTTTACAGCATACAGAATGTGATTTTAATGCATGCGTTTTTATATATCAGGCAGCAGTTGTCAAATGTGAAATGTTTCCCAGTATAGCTGTAGCCTAAAGTTGGGGAATCATAAACGGGTGTAGCTCTGTTGTGGCTCAGAATGATTTATAAGGCCATTTGACAAATTGTATCAAAATCAAAATGGAGGGACAGGGGTGTTGAATTAATAGCCATCCGTCTTTCATTTAGGAATCATAATCACTCCCTGGTGCTGCCTTAAAGAGATTCAGTCACTTTTCCTCGATTGCTGTAATGCAAGGTTTTGCAACAGCTGTGCTGTTTTTGCGAGTGCTTGACACAAATCTGTCATCGTCACGCAGTTTCTCAACTTTTACCGCGACTCATTAACTGTCTTGACATTCAGAGACTCTTTATCTCTCTTAGTCTGACTCACTTTTTCTCTCTCTCCTTCCCCTCTTCTCTTCCTCCATCCAGGTGGGTGCAGGTGCAGGCAAGGGCTTCAATGTGAACGTAGGATGGATGGGGGGGTTGGACCCTCCCATGGGTGATGCAGAGTACCTGGCTGCGTTCAGGTAAAATCATATTTCCTTCTTCCTTTCTTCTGTATGATCAACAGTTCTACACGACATTTGCTGCAAATGAGATATACTTGCATACATTTACAAAAGCATAACATAGTTTTCACATTGGTGGGTATGGGTCCTTCCTTCCTACCTTTTAGGCTGCCACAAGTTTCAGTTTGTGTCATTGCAGTATAAAAATCAACAGGCATAGACTTAAAACCTGAGATAAGTAATCCACCCTTGAGAACATTGCATTGGTATTTTATTAGTCAGAGTCACATTGCAGTTGCGTGTCGTGTTGCTTGTAAGATCTCCAGGTTGATGCGTTGTATTTTCACCAGTGTGAATGACAAGCATGTGTGAGAGGAGGACAGCAACAGTAAGCAGTCATTTCTCTCCTCCTGCTTGAAGCCCACTCTTATATTGTGGAGGTCAGAGCTTGCTGTCTGCACTGGAATGTAACACCTGTAAGACACACAGCACCTTTGACTGTATTATCACACAGTTATATTGTGCTGTTGGATCTTGTTCTCGCAATGGATTACGTGCAGTATGTCAAGTACGTTTCATCTGATTTCCTCTGAAAACTGGATGACAGTAATCAGTGTCTACACAATTTGTATTAAATGGACGTTGATATCGTAAATCCATTAATTGTTGAGCTGAAAGCACCTTTCCTCTCACCACCCTTTCCATTTATTTCAAGCAGTTTTCCTGAATGAATATAAGTATGGTTCTGGTCTACACGGTAATGGACTCAAAGTGTTTCTGTCAGCAACACTGGCTCGCCACCAGATGATTAAACAATATGTGAGCTCTACACGGTTCTGCATGCAGCAGACACAGTGGGTGGGCCCCTCGTCAAAGGAAAGATGCTAATGAGCTAACCCATACTGGTAAAATCCATAGAGCCAATAGGCAGGCTCGGAAACACTAAGTCCAGTGTTTACTGGACCTCTTGATGCTAATTAAGAAACAACTGGTCTTTTCCTGAGCAGGCGTCTGGTTTTGGTATTTTTCATCCAGTTTGGGAAATGGCAAGTGTTTTCATGTGTAAAACTTCCTCTGTTAACCACACTGTAGTACTGTACTGTATTGTGTGTTACCCATAGAGTCTTAACCCTGTATCAAAACTCTGTGGAGTGTCTTGGTGGTCCAGTGGTTTGAGGCACATGCCATTTTAGCTCTGATGTCCTGGGTTCATATCCAGCCTTTGTCATATGTCATCATAGAGAACAACCCCAAATCTGCTGCCACTGTCAACTATCTAATTAAGGCAAAAGAAAATGCACAATAACAGTAAAAGTGTCATTTAGATTTACAAAACTGCAGCAAGATAGTGAATATTTTTAGGAGGCAAACTGCAGGAAACAGCACAGGAGAGATTTCTGTAGAAACACACACCACACAAACGCTGGAATAATTTTTCAGTGCACTATGCCGCCATTCTGTGGATTAACTGGTGCGAATAAATACATAACACGCTATACAGACAAAATTTAATGCATCATGAATTCATGCTTATGCAATTAAGTATCTAGTCTGGTGCCAGTTGTGTAATTCAATTTGAGTACATGATTTAGACGCCGGGTGTTCCAGGCTGTGTGTTTGTCTCCAGGATGGAACAGAAAACTAGCCAGAGTGCGGTTGTTGATGATGTGTCTCTGTTTCTGGGTGTGTGTTAGTGACAGGGGAAATATTGTGGTTGAGAGCGGTGGTGGGACTCGAGTACAATCAAGAGAAAGCTCAGCTGCGTTGAGATTAAGTGTCATGACGTAGTGTGTGTGTGTATGTGCGGAGGATTACTAAGGTGGTCAGAATTTAAGGTCAATATAATCACCGGTAGCACTGCACACACAACACATCCAGTTCTAACGGAAGAGCGTCGGCATGTCTGACTATTGGCCTGCGCGTAGCATGTATGTGTGCATGCACATATTTCCATGTGCATTTCTAGGTGGCTACCGACGAATAACAAACTATGGAGGAGAGGAGAGCAGAAGAGAGGAGAAGAAGTGGGGGGTGCATTGTTAGGGAATCCAAAGGCGGCGTAATTAGGCCCAATGGATCCCAGATGGCTGGCTGTCAGTGACGTGAGAAGAGGGACGAGCTCCTAATAGGAACCAGACGCATACAAACGCCTTTGAACTGCCGCTGAGAGAGAGAGAGAGAATCAAACGCGGCACGGACTGTGCACTCTTGCTAAATAACTGGCAGCGGGAGAGGAGAGGAAGTGAGAAGGAGAGCATAGAAGCAAGCAAAGTAGTCCCCCTGAGTCAAGTATACAGTATGTGGGTGTCTCAGTACAGATATGTCAAGGGTCTCATTTTTATCTGCCTGTGTCACTTGCAAAAACAGAAACTTCTCAGCATTCGCCACCTGCCTAAAGTTGTGTGTGAATCTTTGCCTCAACCATTTTTTTTAACTTTCTATATGCAGGGAAGGATTGCAGAGCGCTCAGCCTTCTTTTTTTTTTCAGCAGTGCTTTGATTCGCTTTTAAACAGTTGCACACATTCACACCTGGGAGCAGCCCCACTTTCTAGTGTTGGCGTCTTACCAGGAGTGGATCAAGAACAGAGATCAAGCACGTGGAAAATGGCCTTTGATAATTTATCTTTCATCATTTTCAAATGGATGAAGTTTACAATGAAGTAAATGTTTGCAGTTAACAATCCAGAAGAAAGTCTCGCATTGTTCAAGGGCTCCACTCGCAAATCAATCACCTGAACTATGCAGTGATTTCAGTTTGATGTTTTGTTCTGTTTTTTACTTAACAGGCAACTTAAAAATCTGTTAATTACAATGAGTAATGTTTTCAGTCGATTCTCATGTCAATTCAATCCCACAATGACTTCCTCTCTGACATTATTATGTTGTATTCGCTGTTCCAAGTTCTCATTTTTTCACAAATTATGAACACCTGTTGAAAACACAATTTCTTATATGTAGTAATTTCAGCCAGACCACAGGGCTTGAATGAATGTAACTTACGATACGGTATTTGTTTACAGCATGTTGTTTCCTCTGTTCCTCCTCAGAGCCGTGGTGATGCCCATTGCCCACGAGTTTTCCCCTGATGTGGTGTTGGTGTCAGCTGGCTTTGATGCTGTCGAAGGACATTCGTCATCACTGGGAGGCTACAAGGTCACAGCCAAGTGTAAGGCTCACTCAGCCTGTCGTACACATGCAGCCCACACTAACATTAATTTACTCTATACACACAGACATGGACATAGATAGGAAGTCTGAAATCCATGGTACTTAATTGCATATATCCATAGTCTTGATGAATAATTTCACTGGTGTTTATCTCCTCTCTCTGCCTCATGCTATCGCTGGGTGGGATTAATATTCAGTTGTCCTGTATGCCATTTAAATATTGAATGAAGCATAATAGCACACACCAAGACAAGCTGTGTTTGAGAGGTAGCCCTGACAAATTGCAACTTAAAGCTTGGTCATTACTCACAGACTATATTCAGGTGGATCATATCCAAAGGGCTGTATTGCATGTCACACATTAGCACTACTCAAGCACTGTGTAATGTAAGAGTTTTGATCAAAACAAACAAAAACTTCCTGAGTGCAACTATGGAAAGAAATTAAAGTTTGCCTGCACACTGTTTCAGGATTTTTATTTTTTAAGTAGAATATAGACTCATAAATGTTATCTATTATAAATCCATTGTAAAGGATTAGCACTGATCTGAATAGTGATTGTCATCTGCAAGGCAGGGAGGACCCCTCTGAACTAATGATGGTGACACCAGCATGCAAACAGTCAGTCAGTTAGAGGCTGGTGTGAGAAATGACACCAACTGTCACCAACAGTCACTGTCACTGTCTAGAGAGAAACCCCTCACCTATCATTATCTGGCTCAACCTGTGTGTGTGTGTGTGTGTGTGTGTGTGTGTGTGTGTGTGTGTGTGTGTGTGTGTGTGTGTGTGTGTGTGTGTGTGTGTGTGTGTGTGTGTGTGTGTGTGTGTGTGTGTGTGTTCCTCTCTACCAGGCTTTGGCTTCCTGACCCGTCAGCTGATGTCACTGGCTGGGGGACGGGTGGTCCTGGCTCTGGAGGGGGGACATGACCTCAAGGCCATCTGCGACGCCTCCGAAGCCTGTGTCAGCGCCTTGCTGGGCATGGAGGTGAGAAATATGTGTGTGTGCATACAGCACATGTGTGTGTGTCTGTAGAGACATGCAGTATGTTTCATACTTTAACCACCTGTTGCGCCCCAGGTGGAGCCTCTGTCCCAGTCCGTGTTGGACCAGAAGCCATGTGACAACGCTGTCCAGTCGCTGAAGAGAGTCATCCAGGTTCAGGGTGAGAACTGACACACAATGAAACACAAGCAGCAGCATCCAGAGCCCCCAGCAGCACACCATTCAGAGGGTTTGCAGCATTGTGGAAAATACACACATGCAGATTCAAATGTTTTCTGTTGCAATGAATCTTGGGATTCATCAACACTGAAATTCCAACTCTTGCAAACAGCTGGTGGAGCAACCAGCAGACCCCTGCCATGGAAGTAAATAAATAGATAAAAAATCATCAACATTGGCCACACATTAACTCACATTTTTTCATTGTATATGCCTATGGAGAGATAGTTTTCTCCTGTCCGTGGTCCTGCACCTAACCCTGCTGTGAGCTGACTGCTGGGCACTGCAGGCCAAAACTGTAGGAATGCACAACGAGATAGTGAATAAATGTGAGAAGAAAAAAAAAAAAAACTAAAGCGCTTAAGACATAAATGAAGTTTTTCAGAGGAGGAGCAGAACAGCAGAGTTCAGCATCGTTTCACCAAATCATCTGCAGAATATCCAGCTGGCACTGGTGTCCAAGTCAGCAGCTGCAGCAGCCAGTGTGGGCCGCATAAAGTGCATGTTCACTGTCACTTTTTTTCTGATGCATTTCACCTTTCAGTTTTCAAACATGAAAAAACATTAGGTCCTAGGTGAAAGTTAGGGTGGTCAGAGACCCTCCACATTTCACACAGTGGTGCTGAGCCTTCATTTCTACTAGTTGAGAGTTAGAAGCAAGTGAAAACCGCTCACTGCTTTCATCTCTCTCCATTGGTTTGAAGTGAACACAATTCCAGTGTGTGTAAACAGAACAGAACAGAGGTTGGGTTGAAGGGTTGTCAGGATTTGATTTATGTCGGCCAGGTTGTTATTGCTCCTTGGTATTGGCTGCTGCATGCTTTTATGTGAAGATGAGGTCACAGAAATACACCTGTTACTGTTGCACCACCACGTTCACTGTCTTACACGTGGGAGGATTTTCAAGTCAATTTTTATTCATATTGCCACAGTGACACTGGGCTTCTGCACCACCTGGAGAGTCACACAGCATCCTCAGCTCAAAAACATGTCAACAAAGTCAGCATCCAAAGATTCATTTTGTATTAGAAATGAAAACGCGTTTGCTTCCTCCACCATCCCGTGGTTTGATTTTACAGCGAAACATTTTGGGTTTGATTGTAAAAAAAGAATATGTGTCAAGTCAGGGAAACATTTTCACATTTTTTATCCACTTTTGTAGTTTCTACAAGCTGTTCAGCTTTTGCGTTCCCAGTCTCTATAACTTTGGTCTCTGTTTCTCCACTTAGCGGCTCCCTCTGTCTCCTCATCCCCCCCAGTTCTCTGGCCACCTCTCCTCCTCTACATCCCTGTCTCCCATCCCTCCCTCCAGCTGTCCCACACACAGACAGACGCGCGCGCACACACATGCACACACACACACACACAGCCGCCCTGGCTCCAATTATCTTCAAACACTTCTCTGGCACACGACCTTCGCAACATCCCCTCCTGATTGCACACAAATGTTATCCCAACCAAATTAGATTAATTAAAAATATTTGCAAAGCCACAAGAATGTTAAGCCCATAATTTAAGCCCGGGGTGAAATATATGTGAGTTGCATGCACAGCCAGAACACACACACACTCACAGATGAACACGTTTGCAAACACTGATTGATTTTACTTCCACTGTGTGTCACAGGACTCGGGCCTGGAGACCTTGAGAGAACAGATTGAAATTGAGTGAACATTTCTGAAATTACCAACATGGACGTTTAGACCAGGGGCTGTTTATAACACAGCCAATGCTTATATTCAGATCAAACAGCTACAACTGGTGGATCAAACAGCAAGTGCTGCTTTTTAATAATGCAGCACAGGCACTTTCCCTGAAGCAAACATTCAGGATGAAAACAACACTGAAATACCAACAACTGAGGCCATTAATCTCTCTCTCTTTCTCCTTCCTTCCTCCTCTCCCTTATTTCCGTCTTCTTGCCTCCTGCAGGTGAATACTGGCAGAGTGTGAAGGACTCGGTCGCCACAGTGGATCTGTCCTACCTGCAGGCGCAGAGACGACGGCTGAGACGAGACTCGGACAGCGAGGCCGTGAGCGCCATTGCCTCGCTGTCGATGGGAGCAGCCGCCTCTGACAGGTGAGGATAATGTTGTCTTTAATAAACTTGGTCGGTCAATAAAGTACTGAGCTTTGCGTAATCATAAATCTGTCTCATTGTGTCATTAAGGAAAGAAAAACTGACGGAGAAAGGTGATTCTCTCTGAGGAAAGAGCCTCCTGACAGTTGCCTTCAACCAAGTCTCAGTGGAAAAACACACAAGCACACACAGAAACACACAAACAGAGCGATGCATTTGGACCATCACTGGAAGCAGATGTCCTCCTCCTCCTCCTCAGTTCGACCACTGTACTCATCACCTCACAAACACTCCTTCACCTGCATTACTACTGGCTGCAGTCAGACCACTCTGATGCAAGCACACAGCATTCACCTGGCCGACGTTCATATTGTCAGGACTGAGATAACATTGTCAAGAAAGACAGCCAGAGGCAGATTAATGAAGGATCTTCACTCTCGTGTGGTATTGGGAGCCGATGACAACGTGACGTAGCATGGACGCACACTTGACAAAGCACAGCCCTGCAACTTTCAGCATTCACCTTGTAAATGACTCCCACAAGACCTGCGAGAGACCACTCGGACTGTGGTGACCTTGAAGGCGGGGTCAAAGGCGACCTCGCAGGACGTGCCGGTGACAGAGAGCAGACATATCCTCAGCACTTAAAGCGCGTCCTGCTATGATGATGTCATTCGCGACAAAGATCCCATGAAGGAAAAGATCAGCGTTTTCTGATCGCTTTGCACTGTACCGTTCTGTAATGTGAACTGGACAAGATGGAGGAGACACAGCCTCGTCGGCCATGTTGACAATCAAACATCTTGTTTGCTCCAATTTCAGGTTATTTGAATATTCATTCATTTGACCTATGGCACACATTTTTTGTGAATGTCAGCACGAGATTTTTTTTTGTTTATTGTTTAAGGACCCAGTAAGAGTGAAGCTACAGTCTGAGATACATATGTTTCATATTGTTTTGTATGTCCACATATTTTCTTAAATCTTTTTTTTCTTTCTTTCTTTCTTTCTTGGCCTGTCGGGCGAGCACATGCAGCAAAACTCTGGATGGCTGCAGTTATTGTTATGGCTCCCCGGCAGATGAAAGAAGACACAGCCGTCTTTGATGAAGCGCATCTTAAATGTGTAGATATACTGTAGTTTGTGTCTGTGGCTTTAGTCACAGTGAAGAGCTAATACCTCTAGTACCAATGTCAGGGGAGAAAGCGATCTCTCCAAAAGGTTCCTGAAAGAGATTCTTTACACGTCAGCAAAGACGGAAATCACCCGTGATGCCTCAGTGCAGCGTGACCATTCTGAAATGATTGTATGTGCGACAGTGCAGAACACACCTTCTCTATCAGGATGCTGGTTTGTAACATTGTGGATGAGACTCATCCAAAGACTTAATGACAATCACAGCCTTAAAGAGCACTTCCAGTGCCCTCAGGATGAGAGGATCAGAATGACTTGTGTCTTAAAATCACAACTTTGATGATGTTTGTTAAGTGGACCAGTGTTTCTACCTGTGGATGAGCATTCCTGCTGTATTTTGTAAATTTATTTTGTACTTTCTAACCTTCATAACGAGGGCAAACCGATCTGTCCTTCGTTCGTCACTGATGTAGCAGCGTTCCGTTTACCTTCAGCATCGGGGATGTTTGGCTCCCCGGACCAAACAACGACATTTTAGCAGTTCAGATGGAGCAGTAGTGCTGAGATAGCTGAATATCCTCACAGTGCAATTGGACACAGGTTAAGCGCAACCAAAGTTTATGAGAACAATGTGCCGTCCCTGCACTGGCATGGCTTTAAGAACTTCAAAGACTTTGGAGAGTTTGTGAATGTTTCTTTTTTTCTATCCAAACAGTTGAACAGCACCAAAAGCACAGGATGGATACATAAACAAATTCATTTCTCAAAAAAAAAAAAAAAACTACATGACTTCTATTTATACATTCAGAATCTGTGTCTTTGAAGTGCTCTTTGCATGTCTAACACAATTTTGACGGTGCTATGGATTCTTTTTCTATTATTTTACGTGCAGTAGTTTTGCTCTCTTGTTTCTTTCCTTATGTTGCGTTATGTGTATGCAACTAAAAAACTTGTCAAATCTTTGTTAATGTGATGAAAATGTGAAAAGACGCGATGAGATCGTGGAGCGCTTTCAGCTCCGTGTGATGTAGGACAGAGGGACAGAGGTGTTCAGCTCTGCGTGGTTTTGACATTCATGACAGTGACCTGACATATCTAACATCTTATCTTTTGTCTTAATTAATGCAAATGACTTATTTTTGTACTTTGGAAATCACAAAAATGAACCCTGCGCGTACTTAGAGACCAAATTATCAGCCGGTGTGCCTTGAAGTATCACGCTGACCAACCTGTATGAAGGAAGCCTTAATAAACTGGATTTTAATTAAAACTGCGGGCAAGTCCAGTTTTGTCATAACTGACTCTCTAATTTTGTTTCTGTACAGTGTATATATGACTTGTTTTTGTCTGCCTTTGTCTTTTCTATTTTTGTTTCCAAAAAAATCCTTAATAAAGGTAAATTATATACATTTGAATAAGATCATTCATTTCCTTTGAACTGTGTTAATCTTGTATTATTGTATTTGAGCAGCACGTCTCGTCTGGATTACTACAGAATGCGTTATTCCTTTGGTTAAGAAGATATTGCACTCATATACAGCATTGAGAAAAGTTTTATTGACCACAGGAGCTGACACAATAAAGATTATCAAAAGCAAATGCAAAACAGTACAAAAGAAACATGATCAAACAGTACTTAGACTACTAAATGAAACATCTATACTATGGCTGGAATCACTTCATCGTCGCCTTGACACATTTTACAAGAAACGTTCTGCTTTTCCTTTTCCTTTTATCATTAAAAATGCTCACTGCGAGTTTGCAAAGATATTTTTTAAAAGCTGCAGGAAAAAGACAATCGGATTTTCTCACTTTTGAAAATTCAACTTTCTGCAACGCTCACTTCTAACGCAAACGTTGAAGTGAAATTTAACAGAAGTGGAATAGTGGCTGAACAGTGATCAGTGGTTTAAGACATTTTCCCATGGACCTTTTTCATGAAAGCCAAGTGTGATGCATGAGCAGAATTAAAGTAATACAGTGTGCGTACACCAGATTCACATACAGATTCGCTTTAAAACCCCCAAAATACACAATAAGCTATCCAGTTACTACAGCACAACAAAGTAGAAGATCAGCGTCAGATTCCTCGTGCTCCTCTTTTTCCCACAAGACGGGGCTTTGAGAGCCAGAGCGATTAGCTTATTAGCATTTTAGCTGTAAACATTCATTGGCTGTGACCGCCCTCTAACCATCACTGTGCCATTATCATTAGTCATCGTAATGTCAGTCTGGCAGTGAGTCAGGGTGGATGATGGTTATCACGGTGTTACCCAAGGCACTCGAACCAGCAGCCATTTTGTTTCTTTGTCAACGCAGGCCAGCTGTTTGTTTGTTTTGTTCGTGTTTTCGTCATTCAAAGTGTTCAGCGCTTGACTGTCACGTCTCCTCAGCAGTGTTTCAGAAACACAAAGTGAAAACTGTCGAGAGTCGAGCTGCAGGAATACATCTCAGTGTCAAGAGTCGAGCACGTGTCCAGAGGAGGAGAAAAGAAAGGGGTTTTCTGGAAGATTAAAAAGCAGGGCTTTGTCTGGTGAGGCAGGGACACATTTCTTCTTTGAGTGTAGAGAATTTTCCATTTGTCGGTTTTCTGCAGGGACGAGAAACACAAAGATTAACGAACATCCTAACACTTTTAGATAAGAAGACATTTCATACTTGAAGCGGCTCTGGGAGCTTCGAGAGGTGAGCTGAGGTTGTCTGAAAACAAACAAACAAACACTGCTGTTGAGTGGAAAGTGGAAAAATCCCTACAGCTCCTTAACTTCTCCTCTCGTGTTTTAACAAGCAAACATTTCATCCGGAGTGTTCTCAGTTCTCCCTAATTACAGTGTGCCTTTCCATGCGTCAAGAAAGACACACAGAGAGAAGAAGAAGCCCTGCGAGAGGGAGTTAGACATGAGCTTGTCGGTGTCATCTCGTCACATGACTTTCATTATACCATAAAAGCGTGGATGTGTAAATTGCCATGTAATGTTACAAAGTGCAGGACGACCTCTGCTCCGCTGTCCACACAAAAGCCTCTTTTGAAGCTCACATTCATCTGTGTGGTTAACTCATATTTAAAGTTACAAGCTTAAAAATTTTCATGAACTCAAACCCAAATTTTGTCTTCTCCTGTATGTGGTTGGCTTTTTTTTTTGCCATTCAATATATGTGCATTCAGTAATTACCTATGTTGTAGTTTTTATTGATATTGGTGGACTCTGCCACAGATTGCTTATCTAAGCACAAGAGATTGGCAGGAAACAACTGTAAAAGAAAAGATATTGAAAAGTGCTTATGGAGGTTTTATGAAAGCATTTCTTTTAATCTTGTACTTTAAAAAATATTGAAACCTTTATTTTAAATTACACATATTTCTTTGTCTTTCTGTGATTTGTCCATGCAAATGTTTGACAGATCCTGATGAATTTTGGACTCTGTGGTGTTGTGTTGCGTACGTGTCAAACCAAAAGTCATTCCTCCATGGCTCTCTATCCCTGCAGCTGTCTGAGCAAGGCCAACACGCATACAGATACATGTGCAAGCACATATGCATGCAGCAGTCAAATGCAAACACACACACACACACACACACACAAACACACACACACACACACACACTCAAACCCTCCCACCTGCGCTCGCCTCACAGTTTGGCTCCCTAAAAATAAAGATGGCTATCAGAAGCCACAACTTCTGGATGAGACTTCTAAAACGCAGATGAGCCACAGAGGACTTTACATCTGGTCCCAGATCAGTCCGGAGCGAAAGCCAGAGATTTAATATGAACAGAGCATCCAAGAGCATCCAACAGCTGGTCAGTCAAAACTGTAAAACACACACACACACACACACACACACATGCATAGACGCAGCAGAGCCAGGGGTTCCGGCAGAGGAAAGAGCAGTGACAGGCATGTTGATTATAGTATAAACAGAAGGGAGAGTTTTGTTTTTTCCAACTCAAACAAAACAATCCTCTTTATTCTGAAAAGCTCATCCTGAGCCAGACACCCACACTTCCTAAAATCATGCTTGTCAGAAAGCACCAAAGTGTCCGCTGTGCGTCCATGTTGCTGTGTGTGCACGCTATAGACTCTCAAGGAAAATATCAAAGGCTCTTTTACAATGAAAGTGCAAAGTTATTTTGGTATAAAATATAAAAAAAAAAATAAAACTATGTCAGGTGGAACACCTTATATTTTATTGCAGTCCAATGCATCAACATGAATTACAGCCTCACAAAATGAAATCTTTCTGAACAACATACACTCTGATGTGTTCCAATTATTTTGTCCACCCACTATTTGCTATCTACCAAAGAAGAGACATAAATGAAGTTTCAATATTTACTAATGTGCTTTAAATATCTGCACATTCTGTCAGTAATCTAATAAATACGTGATATAGATCATTTAATGCATGCATACACACTGTTCTAATTTACACTACACACACACACACACACACACACACACACACGCATGCACAGTCTGTCTTTGATGTTTAGCAGACTCTTTCAAACCTCTTCTTTTTCCTAAACTTAGACGTTGAGCTCAGTTCCAGGCCTTGAATTTCTAGCACTTTCTATGGAGGCCCCTGCAGAGCTGATGATAACAGGCAGAGCAGGCAAACTGGTGGGTAATAACTACCGCGCTGCGTTCAAGGACACTCCGCGCCACGTGCAGGGGCCTTGGCATTCCATCCGTAGCACCGACTGGAGCCCGCGACGTCTGCTGCCGAGGCCACTGGAGGTTTCGTAATAACGCGGAGCGGAACACCTGCAGTGTGCACATGGCCGGCGGCTGCATGTGTGTGCGTGTCTGGACAGTGTAATGTATATATGTGTTGCTTGTAGCCCGTGTAGTATTACCTGTGGTGTTGCCTGTGATTCACTGATCCTGCACAGTGAAGAATGTGTGCGAATGCTTGTAATCATTTATATGTCTGTTCAAAGATCAGTGTCAGTGTGTGCGTGTGCCTGTTTGAAAGGTGTTTACCTTGACCTGTCATCTCGAAGAAAAAGTGTGTATGTCCCTCTAGCACAGCAACACAGGTTCAGCTCTGCACGGCCTCTGCACCTCATCACATTTCAGCCTGTTGCTCTGTTTTCATTCAAATGCTTATCTCGTACGTTGTCATTTTATTTTGAGAGACTCCCTGGCTGCCTTTTTGAAAAATGAAACTGTAAGTCTTCTAAAACTAAAACCAGCAGACGGGAGAGATACAATCACCGAGACAGCATCTGTAAGTGTATTCCTGTTTACTAATCTGAAGATGTGCTCACATACATACACTCAGACTGCAGCACAGGTAATTAAAGCTCACTGCAAACACACACACAAATACACACCAGTGCGCATGCACATGCACTGACGCACACAGGCCCATAAGCCTAACCCAAACGCTGGTGCACACACCTTCCTAATACCTCACAACTGTTTCCAATCTAAAGGTTCCTGCTTGTCTGGGCCCCGGCGGGGCCTGATTGCACGATACAAGATCCTGAGGAGAGAGGGCAAGGCTGCAAGGGAGAGAGAGAGAGAGAGAGAGAGAGAGAGAGAGAGAGAGAGAGAGAGAGAGAGAGAGAGAGATGTGCCTCCACTCATTTCTCTTCACTCTCCCTTTCTTTTCCTCCTTTCATGCTGTACCTGTGCCGCAATCTGGTGTCTGTTAAAATGGTAGAAAAAAAGAAAACAGAGCCTGTGTGAAGTCGATCCTACAGATTCCTCAGAGGTCTGTCAAACACTGGAGAGTTTAGATTACGATGACGATAATGTGCTGTTAGTTCATTTTGCTTAATGAAGTGAAACAACTAGGGTGTATTAAGGTGCATAAAATTCTTTCTGTAAACCAACGCTCTTCCTTTAATTATGTTATTTTTGACGTGGTTTATTTTATTTATTATCATATTATTCAGCCTGACTGATTACAGAAGAGTCGTTCCTGTTGATCAAAGTGTTTGGGATGCACAGAGTTTATTCCTGGTGTGTTTACGAGCACAAAGAGGTTCATATACATGTAGGCAGAGAGGTTTATTCATATGCTTGGACATGTTTTCATTTCTTTTCGCTATTTTGTTATTTGTAATCTGACTTTAAAATTTGCATTTGCGTTTAATCTCATATGTTGATTTTTTTTAATCCTTATATTTCCACGTGAAGCATTTTGTTTGGTAATCTTACGTGAAAAATTCTATACAGGCTTTATATTACTTTTAAGTTCACTTTGGATCTGGTTCACACACATATTTTAGATTTTGTATTATTGTTGTTGACTTTTTTTTATTGTTATTTGTAGATCCATAATAGCAGAATAATTTGCACAAACCAAAAAGATCTAACACTTGATTTGCTAACTAATAAAATGTTTATTAACTAAATCATTTGTAACAACAAACATCTAAATATCCAATAATAGCTAATAATTAGCAGCATGTTACACTTTACAAAATCAGTGAAAAGTAATAATAATAAAGGAAGTTTAGAAGTTATTGTGATCAGTGATCAATTTGTTTTCTCATGCAACTATTAAAGATAATGGATTCAGTGCAAGTTTGAACAAAATATTTCCAGATTAGTGCACCAGAAGCAGATCTGCAATTTGTATTATAGCTGAAATGATCGTATACAGAAATATTATTATTCACCTTGGGGAGCGTTTTTGCGAACTTACATAAAAATTCAATGTTTCAGAAAACTAAACCTACACAATGCTAAGTTAAACAAACCTGTAAATATCAACACCAGCAAGTACTGTGTGTAAACAGAGGCCCACTCAGCATGTGGTGATGTGTTGTAATCACGCATATTTTAATCGTTTACACATCGAATGAGATTTTACTTCTTAATTCATGAATACGTGTTTATGTGCAGTTGTGAATGTGCTTTAAATAACGACTTCGTTTTAGATTCTTTTGTCTGAAAACTCGATCGAGTCCTCCAAAGAAAGCCTTTTCATGAAATGTTGCATGTCTCCCAATGATTTATAAAATAAAAGCTCAGAGCATGTTGAAGAGTTTATTTGATCCTTTCTTTTGTTCAAATATTTGTGGATGATTTTCAAATTCCTGCCAATGTTTGTGAGGTAAGGTAGGAGTGTGTTGGGCTGAAAGGCTACAAACAACGTACTGAGGCACGTTCGAGACTGTGTGAACATGGAAAGAAATACACATTAAGCATGTATGTCCATGTCCGCGTGCTGATGGCATGGTGAATGTCATCAGCACCAGAAGTGTGTGTGTGTGTGTGTGTACATGTTTATATGACTTCTGCATGTGTTCGTGCATGCAGTATACAACCGTCTGGGTGTCTGTGTGTGTATGTTTGTATATTTTGTTCATACCTGATGGGCTGCAGTGGAGCGTCTTGTTGCACTGGACTTAACTGTGGGACAGACAAGGGAGGGCAGTGGAAGTCGAAAGAATGGAGGGGAACAGAGTGAACGATAGAGGTTTTAGTTGCAATGATCCAACTGTGAGTGTTAATACTGACGGAGATGGAATGAACCATTAAGGAGCACATAGATGGAGCAGGAATGTGTACAATGGTTTGAGATGAAAAGGTTAAGATCAGAACCGAAAGGGAAGCATTCAGAGGTTCAGAGGTCAGGAAACGGGTGCAAACACAGACAGAAGCAATGGGGTGAAGATGTGGACACGAGAGGATTTAGGAGAGAAGTTCGAAGGGATCCTAGTGACTGGTGGACATGGCCCAGGCCCCCTCCATCCTCCAGACGGAGAAGGCGTAGCTCAGTCTTTCGTGGGCCAGGTAGTTGCAGCTGGCCAGCTTGGCGTCCATCTCGTCGCTCTGCAGCACCTGGTAGAGGAAGTCGATGTAGCGTGAGGCCAGCTTCAGAATCTGGATCTTGCTCAGCTTGTCTGAAGGTAGCGTGGGGATGATCTTGCGTAGAGAAGCGAAGGCGTCGTTCAGGGACTGAGTGCGTTGACGCTCCCGTACATTGGCGATGACTCGCTGAGAGTGGAGGTCCTCGAACGGCTGATCCAGCCTGGGGCCCAGCGACGTGGGGGCCAACGTCACGACCGTCGAAGGGCTTTTCTTCAGCCTCTTCGGCCCAGACGGCAGCAGGCTGTTGGGGCTACCAGTGCTGCTCTCCTCTGCCTGACCGAGGGTGTCCTTCTTGGGGTAAGGGGAACGTTTACGGTTTCCTTGCTGGTGGGACTTCTTCGATCCTCTTTCCAGTTCCTCCTCGCTGGCCCCCAGACCTCCTTCAGGGGAGTTGGTGCAGGACACCTCTTCTCTCATTGTACTGTCCACCAGCAGCCTTTTAACCTCCACTGCGAAGACAGGATGCAACAAACCTGAACTTGGCAAGCTTGTGTAGCAAAAGTCTTCTCTTTTGTGAAATAAATCAGGGCTTCTGAAGCGCCATCAGACTGGACGTCGCTCTGGCTGTCGTATTTCCTGGTTACCTTGTTAAATGTCTCACTTTCACATTCCCCTCTCAACCTGGCAGACAGAACAACAACAAACCATCTGACAGGCAGGTCCACCTCCGCCTCTTTTATACCCAAACACTAACCCGGGGCCTGCAGGCAGTTCTCTTTGGCTCAGTGGACTTCCAGAGGGCGTGGTTCAGCCTGGGCCAGCCAGAGAAGCAGGAAGTGTGCGTTAGCTGGGCGGGCAATAGAGGTGGCCCTCTCAGCCAATAAGAAGTGCTGTGTCTAATGTTGCAGAGATGTCTGAGGCTTTATGGGTTCCAGATTTGCGTTGCGGCGTCAGTTCGCATGCACCTTTGTGTCTGCATTCTCGTTCATCAAATCATTATGAAGACAGAAATCATTCTCAAGTTTTTAATCCTGCCAGTAATCAGCGTAAACTTTAACACTGAATGCTTAGTATTTTTATGTACTCACGTTCTTATAGTTTTTTCTATGTTACACAAAAATGATCATATGTGCTGATGTGCTAAACATTTGTCATTTTGTCCTTTAACATGTGTGAGCTCACGTTAACATTTTTCTGCCCTGTCATGTCGATCATGTCGATAACCAGACACGATAGAAATAATGTGTCAAACTGCAAGTCGCTATGTGGACCGAGTCGGTGAAGATACTGCAGATTAAAAGGCTGAAGGAAGGTTTATAGATAAACATTGTGCTTAATGTGAAGTCCTGCAAAGCAAAAAAAAAAGAAAAAAGGATTTTTTGTAAATCTGTTTGGCCGCAGCAGAATGCAGATCTGGGAGAAAACGTGAGGTTGTGCAAGCATGCACTCTGGAAAGAATTTCACAAGATGAGCTTTTTCCTGACGTACGATTGTCTCTGTAAACTCTGATGTACCCTGAACTGCCACACCCTCCTCAGACATGCACCATCAAAGTTCTCAATGAAAGAACACCTCTAACATCACTGCTGACATCAGCTGTCCCAATCATCTACGTTGGGTCGGAAAGGGAGCACAGACAGGACCCTAAATAACCCCTGACCTCAGTGGCCCACTGACCTCAGTCTGCAGAGGTGAGAGAGCACCTAATTGTGCCATCCACGGCCTCAAGGCAGAGCCGACACATGTTCCTCCACACCACGAACCCATCTGGGTCTGCAGCCACTTAAACACATTTTCAACACGCTGGCAGTCATGACACAGCAGACCGGTCCTCTTGAGAAAATGATGAGGATCCCAGGCTCATGTTTGCGCAGTCTGTGTTTAGACACCAAGGTAAAACAACCTACAATTCGAACAAATGACTAAATCTACGTTTGAATCCAAATCAGTTTCCCAACACTGTGTCTGTTTATACCTTCATGCGTCAGGCTTGAGTGACTCATGTGTGGATCACTGCAGAGAAATCTTGTGGGGAGTTTTCCGTCACTCTACGCTGAAGAAATTTGGTACTTTTTGATGACAGCATACTTAATGGTAGCCTTTACATTTCAACACCTCCAAACATGTTTTTTTAACAAGCTGATGCCTCTTTCAGAAATTCATCATTTCCAGAAATGATAAAAATTCACACCGCTGTCCAGAGAAGTTGTACGACGACACAGGGACACGACGATCAGAAATACTTTTTGCCATCAGACGTTTCTTGGGTCGAGAGTAAAACCTCATCTCATTCTTGACACGCTGCTTGACGTCTTCTAGCCAACAATTTGGGTGTGATTGCCGCGGCATTTGAAAGAGTGAACGTGCAGAGAGCAGTTCAGAAGATTTTTGATGAGCCCCATGATTGCACTGGTTTACATTTCATTCAGAGAGGGACGCTGAACGGAAAGTAGCTCGATCCCAGTTGGGTTCAATCAACTTGGAAGAAGAAAAAAAAAAATCCTCATCTGGCCATCAAAGCAAGGCCATGGACAGAGACAGTGAATTATATGAAGATGTATTTACATAACAGGCAAAGTCAACTCCAGGATTAACTGGTATTACAATTGGGGCTTATTGGGAGCTCTGGTGGAGACAGCGGAGGGACAGGAAAGTCATTGTTGCTGAGGCTAATCTCGGGAGCTGCCGCTTACCTTTAGCGAACGCGTGGCTTCGTGCCACCATCATGGAAAGAATGAGCTAACGAAGCGAGTAGGCCTACAGGAATGTCGTGGCGCATGGGAGAAGAGAAGGGGAGAGAAAAGAGAGAGAGAAAGAATGGGAGAAGAATAAGAAAAGGGGAAAAAGAAAAGGAGAAGAAAGGAGAGGGAGAAGGGGGAAAAAAGTGAGGCTGTCCAAGCAGAACCAGATGCAGGAGTGTGGAGGTTCGTTTGATCTCTGTCCTCATAGGCTGATTGATGTTGCACATTTCATTTCCTTGTCAGAGTCTTGACATAATGTTTCACTAAACACTCAGGCCCTGCTCTCGTCTTCGTTTTATTTCCGTGGGGGTCATAATTAACCCTTTCTGGAGCTGAAAATAGATCATACACATATCAGTATATATCAGTATATATTGGCTTACACACACGCACACACACAGGGGTGGGGGGGGGGGGCCTTGGATATCAAAGAAGACCGATGTATTGTCTGTTTCTGTCTCTACAACATATGGTCAGGTCCTGAGTGCACTGCAGAGCGGCCGTGTTGATGCTTTTGAAGTCCTCCAGGAAAGGAAAAAAAAAGGAAAACAGTTTCTCTAAGTTCATAATGCAGTCAATTCAATTACCGTCATACGCTGAAACGCTGAAGTGCCGCGGTGACGCACTCAGCTGGTAGGAGCACGGCAGTGTGACCAATCATAAATGATGTGTTTGGAAATCCACACTGGCTCGACAAAAGGAACCAATCATTATATTCCTCCTCACCTTCACCCCAGGAGTTTCTTCACCCTCCTGGCTGCTGTTATTGATGTTTGCACACAGCACATTACACCCTCCTCCACCCCATACCCACCCTTCCACAGCTCCATCCCTCCCGAGGAGCCTATAGTGGCACAAAAGCAGACATCTGGGACCCATTTCCCCCCTGGAGAAGCCCTTCCTGTGGGGTATCCACTTAGAGGGGTTCAGGAGGAGAGGGGTGGGGGGTGGCTGAAAGGGTGAAGGTGCATGGTATGTGGGGGATGGTGGTGATGGGACTGGGTGAGGGGGGTGGAGGGCAAATCTTGCAAACCTAATCCAAACTGTAGATTTGGAATAAAAAGGTGAAAGGCTCAAAGTTTGACCATCAGTGAACACAGAATCCAGTCTTCACCTGCATTTTCTAATTGATGACCTGATGAATTAAAGGAATTGTTCAGCATCTTGGGAATGTGCTTCCTCTTCTTCATCATCTTCTCCTTTTTTTTTTTTTGGTGAGAGTTGCATGACAAGATTAATATCATCCTCACACCCGTCTGTTAATCTAGCCTAGCTCTGTCCAAAGGTACAAAATCAGCCACCATCCTCTGTCTGCACTCCTCCGGGTGCAATGGGAAAAGGTGACGTGTGCACTGGCCACAGAGTCAAAATGTGACAGTTGAGCGGTTGTTTACTCATGTTGCCTCTGTCAATCAAACCATATTCACACTCAACACTGATGAAGCAGATCTGCTGGTTATTAAGGGTGTTCAAGTCTTTACAAATAATAACCAATGATTTTTTTTAATTTTAACTTTGTTGTTTATTCAGTCATTAACATTTAATGTTATACAGAATTCATTCAGATTTGAACCGGAGTTTCCAGGGACTTCAAAGTGCTCCGACAAAGATGAAAATCTGAACATCTACAGACGCGTTTCCATAACAGCATAAAAACTGGCACCCTCCATCTGCTGATGAAGATCATGTGATAGGATTGAAAGCACCAGAACAGCAACTAAATGGAGCTTGAGGTGAGACAGTTTTGTCAAATTTCTATAGATACCTTTAACATACATGTTTTTCAAAATAAGTGCAACTCTGCATTAAAAACACTTCCCTCCCCCGCTGCGTGCAAGCCTGTATTATTCTTGTTTAGCTGTAACTTATCTTCCCGTATTAGGCCGTAATTTATCATAATATTTAGTGCTCAAGCTTCCTTCAAATGTCCCTGCTTTCATGTGTAATTTAGCCAATATCCTGCTCTGGCTCTGATTACAGTGTTTAAGTGCTGGGGTTCGTCCATGGCACATTACAAACAGTCCCAGTGGAGCTCACAGCTGAGCTGGGGATACGGCATGTTGGGCTGGTGCACACTGAGCACCAGGTCAGAAGAAGCAGTGCATGATGGTTACAAGCAGACGTCCACTGGGTGTAGTTGAGACAAATTTTAATGCAACTTTCCAATAAGGCACTCTTTATAAAGGGCTTATAAGTTGTAATAGCCATTAATAAGAGTACATTTGGGGTTGCCAGGTTGTCAAAAAGCTTTCTCTTTAACAATAATGCTGTTATACATGTTGGTGTGCATGTGCATATGTGTGAGTGCAAAAGGTTGCTCCAATGTTGCATCATATCACGTCCATATGTGCAGACAGCGGGTCATATGATCCCTGTGTGCATACCATAAAGTGTTACAGGAGCAATGCTAAAGGACAACAGCTGGACAGTAACTTCTATGTGCATATAAAGGAACCAGTCTTTGTATTTGTATCAAATCATTGCTATCCGTGACAAACCGAGGAAGACTACGGCTTATTTGAGATAATGCTGTCTCTAATCAGCCAGGCAGAAAGACGCTGATGTGATCAAGTACTATATATAGCAAATCATCACATGAAAGTCATTTTCACTGCTGAGTCAGCCATTCGCATTAAACAAGTTAGGTTCCCGTTCTTTGTAAATACTAATAAGACTCTCAGTGAGTCAGCAGATCAGAGCTGACCATGTGGCCGCTCGGGTTGGAAAATCCTGTTTCAGCGTGAACTTCAGCGATGAGCTTATCAAGCCACAAGACTGCTGCTTACAGGAGAACTTTTAACTGAGCCCGCGCACCTGAACACTGACAACAAAAGTGATGGGGCCCGTTAACAACATAAAACCTGTATATTCACACCACTGCAATAAAAAGGGCCGTGGATGAAAGGGGAATCAAAACCATTGTGCGGTAAATGCAGATCAGATTTTCTCCCTGTGCAAATTTTCCCTTGCTTTAATACAAACATTTGGTACAATGCGCTCTCTGCTGCAGTACATCTGAAGATCTTGATGTTCAAGGCAATGAAACACCTTTTGGACTCTCTACAAACACGGATCCTTGTTTGAAAACCCCAAAATGCCCACACCCCAAATCAGTCTGAACATAATTTCTTCAGATAAGGCCTGTGGGGGAATCCAGCGCTGCTGTCTCCAATCTCACACTTCAAATGCTGGTTACTGGAAGCAGTGTCAACCTGGGATCTCCGGGATTAGGTACTATCACGCATCCACTCCTGTCAAACGCACAGTGAAGCTCTGTCTGCAAGGTAGACAGGAATGCTGCCTTTCTGCAACAGAGCGATTGCATTAGAAACATCAACAGAGGCAGCTTCAAAGGGGTACGCCTTCACATTGAATCAATCCCCACTTCCATTAGATTAGATGAATTTAGCAAAGTTACATTGCGCTTCTTTATGGTTTCTCAAATCCCTCGCTCTGGTTCTGGTTCCCCCTGTGAAGCCACTTCAAACAGCCTCTGCCATGGCATATCCCTTTGTGCTCTAAAACAGCAAATATGTGTCTCTCTAAAATGTTTCAGATGCGAGCTCACAGTGGTCCCAGAGGCACAGACAGCATCGCACACAGAAACACAAGAGTCAGAGGAGGGAAAAAACAATGGCTGAGTGTAAAGGTAGGGCATCTACTGTGCTGTAAAGAGGAGAGAGAGTCGGACTGACTGGTGGGTGATGGGAGACGAGAGACAGATAAATACAGAGGAAAAGGAGCAGAGAAAGGAAAAAGCAGATAGTGTGGGAGAAATTTTGCAGCAGTAAATCAGTGTGGTAATAAGGAGAGACGGGAAGGGAGGGAGGGCTGCAAAGGTCTAGAAACACATGTTTCAGTTTGTAAATAAAACAGTAAATTGCTATGGATATTGCTTAAATATCTGTGGGCTTTGTACCACGCTTTGCGGAAGTTCCTCGGAAATCATTCTGGGACTGCCTTCTTAAAATGCCAAAGCGGCTTCTTAATGTCAAAGAGGCCATCTGGTTCTCGACCAATTCAAGATGTTTGCCTTTTTTTTCTCTCTTGATGCTTCTTTTTTTAGATCAAATGCTTCATTTTTGTATTATTAATACCACTGTTCATATTTCACAATGGAACCATTAGCCAGCACGCATCACAGACAAAGCTGTGAATCCCTATTCACCTTTTCATTATTGGTGGAAAGTAACTAAGCACTGTTATTCAAGTGAAATTTTGTGGAACTTCACTTGAATATTTCCATTTTTTTTGCTACTTTGCACCTCTACCCCGGACTACACCTCGGAGGGAAAAATAAAACTTTTAACTGCACTACATTCATTAGACAAATAAGGTTACTGGTTACTTATGAAGGTCCACATTTTAACCTATTCAATATGAATCATTGTTATATTCTAGATTAGACTACCCAGGAGTATAGAAAGTAATTAAAATTAGCTTCACACCAACCAACATTAAAATGCTGCTTATGCATCAGCAACAATAATCCAGTACTATACACTAAGTATTCTGTTTTGGATGCTTTTATGCTGAATATATGCTGAAACAAAATTGTGAAACCAGGACCTTCACATTTAGTGGAGATTTTTATTGTGTGAAATTGACACTTTTACTCAAGTAAAATGTCACAGTGCTTCTTCCAACACTGCATTTGACAAATTGATTTAAAAAGAAAAAAGAGGAAAAACTGCAAATACCAAACACGAAGAACATCGTGGTGAAGGAATATTTCAAACTACTGATCAGTAAGTAAATCCAGTGTAGCACTACTTTGGTCTGTGTGCAAATACTCCATTAGAAGTAAAAGTCCTGCATTCAAAATACAGAATTATTAACAAAAAAAAAGGTATCAGCAGCAGCAGAAGAAAAAGAACATTACAGTGTTGAGATATTGTGATATTGGATCATGATTATTTAGGCATTAATATGTAAGAAGTACTTTAACATTGGTCAAGATGGAGCTAATTTCAACGTTTAACGTTTTGTAAGCACAACATTAATCTGAAAAGTAGCTAAATAAATATAAAAAGTAGAACGTTTGTGGTGGAGTATGAAGTAGCATAAAATAAAATTACCCAACAACAGTACAAGTACCTTAAATTGTACTGAAGCACAGGACTTAAATAATTGTACTAAGTTACTTTCCGCCACATGCTGACAGACAAAATAAATGTGACCCTGATGCATGAGCATGGAAATCATTTGAGCGTGTTTGTGAGAACACACAAACTGGTGTGAGAGCAGGCAGGTTGCTCATTGACATACAGTATGTTTGTGTTCCTTCCCTTGAATTCTGACATCATCTGCTGAAAAGGTGTGCAATGCAGAAGGGTTCGTTTCTCCAGCAGGTTGTTTGTTATACATGTAGGATTCAGCTGCTGTTGCTCTTCAGCATCTAATTGTAGAGGATGTTTAGGATAGTTGTGTTATTTGAATGTATAAACTATTGTTTCCAGTCTCACTGCACTCTGCCAGACTGCCAGTCAACACTTGAGACAACTTCCTTCCTTGATTTGGGTAGAAAGGAGACCTATAATTGAATAAAACGAGACCCCTCCCTCTCTTTACATACCGCACACACACACACACACACACACACACACACACACACACACACACACACACACACACACACACACACACACACACACACACATTTTACAGGCTGGTGCATAAACTTAATAGGACGCATTTGGTTCCAAAGCCCCCAGCTTGCTCAGTGGAAAGTGAGCCGGATTGTTTTTCAGTTTCTTAATGTCGAAGTTTATAACGGCCAGATAAAAAATGTTACCATGGTGATTTAACCACAACATTGCAATTACCTTGATGCAATGAGACTCTGGGGGCTTACAAACAAACCAGTGTAATGCAATTAAGATATAAGTACCACCAAAAATGTACTTAAAACACAGAGGAAGGATGCAGGAAAGCAACAAAGAGAGTGAAATAATGATAGTGGTTTCCTAAGGATCAAAGTTACTGATACTTCTAGTAAATAATTAAACACTCTGCCAAATTCACTTTCGTTTATGCTTCTCTTAACAGCTGCAGGATGGATTCAAGAGACAGTTTTCCACCACATAAATCAATAATTTAATGATTTATAATGCACCAAACACTGATAATGTGCTAATTATTCAGTCACATATTTTTCAAATCAACTTCAAAGTCTGTCTATCAGATGGCTGACAAAATCATACACCAAGAATTGCCTGCGCCCACCCCCATCCTTCCCTTTGAGGGACAAAATAAAATGTAGATGGGTGGGATAATTGCCTGACTTCAAAGTGCAGGTTATTGACCTGCTTTTACTGTTGCGATTGCGATGCTGCCGGGTGTTTTTTTCTTCATAACTGTGGCTCGGGTGGGTGGGTAATGTGGTTCATTCCTCTCATGGCGCAAATCCCACACTTAATGCCCAACACTGACCCCCCTGACCCTGGCTTAGCAGGAAGAAGAATGTGTAGCACCTTCAGTCTGTCCTCCGAGACACTTTCTCATGTTACATGAAAGTCACAGGGCTTATGAAGAGAATAATAAATTGTTTTGTTTTTGGTTTGCTTTTTTCTGGCTGCTGTAATTCCTTTGCAAAGGAATTCAATGCTTTGGAGGAACAGAAACTGTCCAAAAAAAAACTTTTTTTCATTGCTTCTTAAAAAAGAGGGACAGTTGTCTGCACACACCGACGGACGAGATGTCAAAAAACATTTTATTAACATAGCTCTCAGACACACTCTTATACAAACACACACTCCTACAGTCAGTCCAGTGATATATGTGGAAACACAATGCCAGTCTTCATGTGCAAAGACAAACTTTTAAAGGAAATACAGAAAAATAATCTCATGAAGCAACAATATAAATGTCATTAATGGTTTCGATCAGGACAATATAACATAAAGCCACATGCATGCACATTAGTGGTATCATTGCTGTCAGGAATTAAAGCCATAACTGAGGCCCACTTTCACACTTATTTCCCTTTGAGTGTTTTTGTCTCACTGGTAAAAAATAATACAAAGATCACTCTTTACATTAAAAATGCCCCTTCATGGTTCAGACATACATTGAAGCAGGACACGTGGTGCTTATTTGGAAGTGCACATGAAAGCCTTCATGTTGACGCTGCAGGATTTTGCGTGACCTGCCCTCTGTGAGACTCTGATGTACGTCAACTTTAAAGCACTGTGCTCGCCACAGGACTGATGCCCTGCGATGTCGTACAGATTTCATCACTTGAGCGCTCTTTGTGCAACTTGTTTTTGAAAGAAAAAAAAAATCTCGTCATCACTCATTGAACCAGAAAAAAATTGACAGAATGCATAGATGTAAGTTGGGTTGTCAAGCTTGCGCGGTGTTTAATTGTTGGAAGGGTGACGCCCTCTGGTGGCTGCAGCGTAAAACTGTGACTGGTAACGAGCACTGAGGAGTGTCTTGAAAGCCAGCGCTTCCCTCCGCTGACTCACGGTTAAAAATGACCACATTTTGGTTTTGTCAGGAGGAAGTTGTGCAGATACATGACTAAGCAGGATGTGAAGGAAGTGAAAATGTAAAACCTACCAAGGATCATAGAAAATAGAGCTGGATTTGTAAAGTCAACAACAAACCCTGCACACATGATGAAAAAGGAGAGGAGGTTTGAGAGTATAGGCAAGGGAGTAACCAGGATCAGGTTGGTCAACCACAGCACAAAGTATTTCAACCTCTGATTCCTCTTTAAATGTCCTCCATCCCGTTTGGACTGCAGCACTCTCAGGCTGGGAAGCCAGTGCACTGAGCGTACTCCAAGGTCTGCGTAGTTCCTGCTGGATGTTATATCCCCTCAGAAGTCACTGAGGATGCTGATATCGGCGAACTCTTTGCGGTAGCGGTGAGCGGACAAGGTGAGCAGGAAGGACCACTTGAGGGTCATGAAGCTCCACACACAGGACAGGTAGAGACTCCGAGGGTCAGTCAGGGCTGTGGGAGGGACAGACACAGATATGGGAGTATGGCTCGTGTTCATGCATGCACACGGTCGAACATACAGTGAATAACATCACAAAGAACCTGGCTGCAGGGATTTGCCTCCATTCAGCCACAAGAGCATCAGTGAGGTGCAACACTGATGCTGGGTTTAAAGGCCAGAGACCATGTTCATCAGTACTTTTAAGAATTACACTTAGGAATGCTTTAAAGATGCAGCTTAGGAGTGAAACAATCGATTCCTGGAAGCGAGAAGTATGACACATTTATTGAGAGACCTACTTGATTGATCACATGATGAGTTTACCCTACATCTGCCATATTAGTCAAGTATGATATTCTGCAAACACAGAGGTGATCTTATTTTTTTTAAGTCCTTTTTTTTTACTTTTTATTTATTTTTCTAAAGGTCATTTATTTGCGTGATCTCACAGCAGCATTTAAAATGTGAAACTAACAACTATCCAATATGTTTGTAATGTATAAATTGGGATAAAATAAAATGAAATTGGCTGAAGTGGAAACAAACTGGAGCAGGAAAAGTTATTCTGCTGCTTGTGAACAAGTTCTGACAAAGACATGATATAATGAGGAGAGTTTAGTGCATTATACGTAGTGCTATAGCTAACATAGTATAATTCTACTATATGTTATCAGTGTTATGTTAGTAGCCCCTGTTTCTGTACTGCAGCCATCAAGGATTTTTTTTAACTTGTGAGAAATTAGATTAATAGCTTTTATTCTTCAGTTTACAAGTAGAGGTAAAAGTAATGGATTTGCACTTGCGGCCCAAACCATGAGCAGCTTTGAGGAATGAAAATGTACAGCAGGTTGCATTTTGTGTAAGAGGAGTGACACTTTCTGGCATTTGCTTACCTGGACGAACCTGCTCCACCAACCCTTTAGGGTTGTTTAAACATTCTGGGGATTGTAGGAGATCTGCACATGAGGTAGACCTAAAAGATGCAGGTTGACGAGCTGGGACACCAAACTCCGCCGGGACTCTCCAACCAGTCGTCTGACTGATCAGGTCATCCAGGTTCTTTCAGCTACTTTATCCCAACCTGTCCTGCATCTTTTGGTATTTTTGTTGTCTGTGATTATTTACAGGGCTGCATACTTTGCTGCAAAACTAGCTTAACACTGGGTGAAATATAGCAGTAAATATCATTTGCATGATAAAAATCAGCCAATGATTTCATAACATCTTTATCATTTATTAAATTTATACTGTGTGTTCTGTGTGGTGACAAAGAGCAACTGGCCTGATTATACCACAGTACATAAACACATCTGGTGAAGAACAGCGGGTGCACGCAAGTTATGTCAAACAGGAAAGCGATGAAGAAGAACTTACACTCCTTGTTGCTGATGGCAATAGACAGGAAAGTGATGAAGGCCACAACCGCCACCACAGAAAAGAAAATGCCAGCGAAGAAGAAGAGCTTGAGGCCCTTCAGCCAGGTCCTCCAGTAGTCCTGCAGGTACATGATGTGAGTGATCAGGGTCCAAAGTGCCAGCACACCTGAGGGACGAGCACAACCTGCAAGTTAGCTTCAGAGGACTACTTTTCATAAAGGAGGAGTTTCCACCTGACAAATATAAACTGATGCAAATTTTCTGAAGTGCACCGAACATTTTTAGATGGTTCCTTACATCAGGCAGCCATTGTTTCCACGTTATTTAAATACGCTATGAAAACAAACTTTTTGCAAATCTGAAACTTTTTTCTTTGTTAAAGCCACATTAGTGTTGCACTGGAAAGCACTCAAACGTAAAGCACTCAAATGCGACGATTGTTTTAAAGCAGCAATAAGGATACTGTGAATGCTAATTTCTAGCTTTAAAATGCAGAATTTGACTTTGAAATGACTTTCAAACTCTTGATGTCGTACTTTCCTTGAACGCACCAGTGATGTCTCATACATTACTGCAATGAATGGAAACCACTGGCAGCCTGGGAGTTTAAGCAAATATCTCTAGTCTGATGGGGTGCTTCTCCAAAAACTGTGTAAAGTATACAACGAGCTACAACATGGAAACACATCTTTGAAGGCAACACACTCCCAGCTGATCATGTGCAACAGCCTGAGTTTGGATGGTGATGAGGGGTGAGTGACACAGCATATTGACAGCCGCTGAGTCAATCAATCACACTTCTTTCTTCATGTTCCTTTTTTTTAAGGCTGCACTGATGTGAGTCCCTGCCAGATGTGAGAGTCATCACAACTTTTCAGCAACAAGCCTCACTGAGTGTGAAACTAACAGAATGAACTGAGCTGTTTTGTGCTTTGTTTGCCGGGGGAAAAAATATCATTTGCTATTCTTAATAAAAATCAGAAAACAGCCCAGACAAGTCACTTTGCTTTAGTTAATATGTTAGTTAGTTAGTTTAATAACCACAGCACATCCTGTGAGCAGATGAGTGCAGAGGTTATAGATATAGACTTTCAAATCTCAACAGAGGCTCAAAGGTCAGATCCACAGAAACAGCACTTTACACAGCCCTTTGCATAACTGTGCTGAAGCCAGCCGTTCTCTCTGGGACAGTGCGCTGTCATTTATAAAATCGCTGACCTGTGCACAACATCATGCCTAAATTAATTTCAACACACAGTGTAAATTCAGAATCACACTTAGAAAAGACTCCGGTCTCCAGAGGATCATACTCACAGTAACATTCAGTCTATAGTAAAAGCAGTTAAGCCTTTTGGTGCCTTCTAAGCTAACACTGGTTTCTATTTGTTCAAGTATAATGTAAAGCCGCCTTGCGGAAGCTTGAAATGAATAAAATGGAAAAAGTAAAGGTGATTTATATGTTGGACGTGCAAAAACCCTGTCACTGAAATAATTTCTATTTTAACATTTTAAAGCCAAGAGAAAACACAAATATCCCACATTTACCACGTGTGGCCCGTGTTTAAGCACTTCACAATACTTTTTTTTTTATCTCCAATTATTATGTATGATTATTTTGATTTTTGCATCACTCCTAAAGTGGCACTTGGTCACTTGCTGCATAATAAAAAGCCCTCATATTAAAAACCAATAAGTTGACTCTGTTGTGTCACACAGTCGATCAGCTGACGCGTCTGCCCTTCAGAAACAGCTCTGACCTGTGATCTCTGGCTGACTAACTACAGGCTCATTTTACGATCAGTGTGTGCAGTAACTGGACCACCTCCAGCCTGAGGAGGGGGTCACTGGCGACTAGCCGAAGGCTGGAGTCCAAACACGGACACGTCAGGACACCTCTGCCTTACTGTAGCACACGCAGACAGACACACGGTGTTTACTCTACCTGACAGTCCTCCCATGGCTGCAGTCCACGGCTGACTGAACGCGATGTTCCACACCAGGAAAGAGGAGAAGCCCATGAGCATACCGAACGAGGCATAGCCGATACTGATGTACGTTTTATTAACGCCCATGATCACAAAATAACACAGAAACACAAAGGTGGTCGGAAAGCGGAGACACCGGCCCGACGGGACGAGGATCGGGAGTGAGTGTGTGTGTGTGTGTGAGAGAGAGAGAGAGAGAGAGAGAGAGAGAGAGAGAGAGAGAGAGAGAGAGAGAGAGAGAGAGAGAGAGAGAGAGAGAGAGGCTCATTTCAAAACAACTGCATCCGGTTAATCTTCAAACAGCCTGAGAGGACAAAACTTGTCCTGCTGACTAATGGTTGCTGTCTCACACGCACACACACGGGGTAAGCGTGAACCATGACAAAGCGTTTCTAGTGAGAAGTGCTATCCTTTTTTCAGTCCAGATGCAAAAAAACAAAACAAAAACAAAAAAACACTCTTCCACTCTACGTAACCGCTCAGTGATGAGTGGCCACAGCGCCTCCCGCAGGAGCACAGGGGAACAACAACATGTCAACATGTTCCCTCGTGGCACACAGCACCGGGGCTGTCTGTCAAAATAACAACTGCACAGAAAATCTAGGATTTTTCACGACTTTCTACTAATTTTGAAACAAAATGATTAATCTAGAAAACAGCCCTCCAATGAATTGATGATGACAATAATAATTTCAGCTCTAAAGTATATGTGGTACATATATTTAGATTTTTTTTTTTTTTTTCTTTTTGTGGCCAGTAACTCATTTGTAGACATGGAAATGTGCAGTGCTCCACATCCCATTATCTGGGATGTAGGTGCGTTGCTGTGTAAACAGACACATCAAGATTATGAAAATCCACTCAGGCTCTGAGACACCACCCAGAAGTAATGCTTCACCTTCTGTACATGAAAATCTTCAATAGGTACGCCAAACATAAGAACTTAGACAATTTATTCAAGTGACAAGCTTTCATGCTAATTTCATTTGTTTTTGTGCAGATAAAATGGCCCCACAGGACTTCAAACAACACATCAGGGTTAAGACTGGAGACTAAGAGATTATTCAAAAAACAGGCTTAATGTGTTAGAGAGGATTTTTATTTTTGAATATTCAAACTTTCGATCATGACATTTCACAGTCACATTATCACAGGATTTTCTGTTCTGGTACTCAATTGAAACGCACAAACTGCGGTGCTTCTTATCCACGAGCTTACAGTGACTAAAATCTTGTCCGAACATCAGAAACAGGAAGCACAAGAGTGACAAAAAAAAAAAATAGAAAAGGCTAGATTTCCGAAAAACAACATGTTCCATAATTAAATTTTCTAAAATAAACAGTTAAAGTCAAAATACAAATACCGCAAGAGGTTAAAAAGTTGACATTTCAGCTGAAGTGTAAACGCTGAGTGGAGGTGAAGCGTCAGCACTGACAGCAGTGGGAGAACGTTGTGTATGAACAGTGGAAGTTGTGGGAGGTAAAGAAGCTGAATGCGATTTCTGTTGCAATGATTCAGCGTTGAAAGAAATGTCAGCTGACGTAAAAAATATATGTTTGAACATTCAAACCTTCTGTTAAAAGACATGATGCGTTGTGCTTTGGTAGCAAAGTTCCCATTTGTGCAAACATATGAACCTGTGATACTTCAAATATTTAGGCATACTGTGGTTAAAACCTTGATCATTATAATGTAAGACACTGCAAACTGAAACAATTCAACAATATACAGACAGTTAATCAGCAATCATTTTAGTAATTGATCAGTCATTAATGGATTTTTTTCCCTTCACCTTCTCAAATGTGTAGAAATTGCTGGTTTTCTGAGTCTTGGATCATAGTTAACTGAATACCATCAGACATAACTGATGTGAGCTACACGTGCTGACAATTCTGACTAAATGATCATATGAATAATCAAGTAAATGATCAATAGATGAATCAATGACTAAAATAATCTTTTCAGTTTTGGAAATATGGAATTTGGAAAACAGTTCGACTAAACAGCTAAACATGGCAAATGTAAACTGAAATTCAACTTTGAATAGCATACAGGATGTGGCTGCCTCCAACAGTCGTTTCAAAGTATAAAAAATAATAAAGATTAAAACCAAATGCACATTCAATGAAAACATACTTGAATGATATAAATCTAACCCCTAAATTCCAGGCGTTCTAAACAATACTTGCAGTTCCACCAGATGCGCCTCGTCGTACTGAGTGGAATCTCCAGGAAACAGAATAAATGACCACAAACTTCCTCATAACAACACTGAATGAAACTCGTGACAGATTACATATTTGATCATGTCAGTTGAACATTTTTGGTCAAAAAAAATCAGTCGTTAACCGTCTGTTAAAACTCACATCCATCCACCTGAGGGGAACAGCATGTAGTGTGTAGCGTGAGGGTGCCGCAAGCACTCCACATGTAAAGTTATTTTAAACTAGACTTGGCAGGAAGTAATGGAAAAAGAAATAATCCAGCTTCTTCCTCATGATTTTCATGAGAGCCTTGTCTCGGTACAAGCGTTGAACCAGTATGTCTTCTTTGGAGAACACCAACAGATCACACCACGAAGTGCCAGCTACCATCATCTCTGCTTGGATGTGCCAATAGTATGAGTGGGTCTTCTTCAGTTGTAAGACTCCCTCCTGGCAGACCAGGAACCCGCAGTCAATGAAGCTCTGGAACTGGACGCATTTGACGAACACCAGCCCAAAACTGGGCTCCTCGTTGGGGTCGTACACCAACCCGTCAGGCATCACTCCTAGCCACGGAACAATGGGATGGACAATGAAACCGCAGGGGTACCAGTTGACGCACAGATTCTTACAATATACCCGAAGTGCTTCAGTCTTTGTTTCCATGTCTATCTCTGCCGACTCACACCTGGGGAGTCCTTTCTGTATCTTAAATATCAGGTGTTCCACCTGGCTCTGTCCTGGTTTAAATTTGCAGATCTTCCTGAAACAGCTGGTCAACCGCAGCTTCTGCAGGTCCAGTACTAAGTCCTGGCGTCCACGTGTGGAGTACTCCAGAGAGTCCGCTTCCTTCCAGGTGATCTGCATGACATTCAGCTGCTCCTGCTCCTTGGCACTAAGGGGACAGAAATCTGATCTTGTCTCTGTGTGGTAAGGCAGGGGAAGCTGCGGTCGAGAAGGAGCATCGACATGAGGCGTGTAATCCTGACTTGATGGCACAGGGAACTGGTATGACAGGGGGCAACCTCTGGGCACTCTGCCAAAAGCACAGTCCACCAAGTCCACCTCTGCTGTGAGGCCCATTTTGGTGATCAGAGGCTTCTCATCATCATCCTTGAAGGCTTCATTGAGCCTTGCCAAAAAAGACTGGCAGTCAGCTGGAGCAGCAATGAAAGGTTTGTAGGGTGTCATCCTGTATGAAACAGGTTAATATCATTAGCAATGTAAGCAAACAGGTGGAGCTAAAAAAAAAGCAGTCATTCACACTCTTACCTCGGCAATTCCACCATGGTTCTCTGCAGGGAGCACTTTAACTTCTTCTATTTTGGAGCAAGAGTTCCACCCAAGAAAAAAAGTCATTGTTTCATGTGAAAAACAAACCAGTTTGTGTCTCATTTGATCAAGATAACCTCAAGTTATATTTAAGCAAATGTCAAGCTCAAGTGAGCCAGAAGAGGCAAATCTGGATTTCTTGCTTTGAGAACTGCTTATGCAAATTTCACAAATTTGCTGAATTTCAGTCAAAGAGTGATTTAGCTTTGTGGTGTCAGAGTGACCTCTGGAGGCAATTCTGAAACTAAACACTGAAAAAGTGATCCTAAATAATTTACCCTTTACCATCGTCTGTAATCGCAGCTGTCAGCTGCTCTTTTTGATCTCTGGACTTTGAGGGCACTGAAACAAGCTTACCTTTTTTGGTGATGTTTTATTTTCTTTTTGAGGTTCCTGACTTCCACTTGTGCTTTCTCTCCTCCGGAGTAGCTGCTGTAAATCTGCGAAGGCTTCTGAGTTGGACGAGGACCAGTCCTCGAGTTCATTATGTGCCTCATATGTGGAGAGAGTGGTTGAAGAGTCCTGACTCCCGTCCTCCTCTTTAATGTGGTATGAGTCAGTGATGCAGGGCATGTTTGAGTCGTATTCTTCTGGGTCACTTTTCACACTATCTGGAGTGACATAGTTATCAGCGTCCTCCAGCTCTTGTTGTTCTTCTGGTCCCCAACTTATGTCATATTCAATTTGCTCTTCTTTAGGCGTCTTGGGCACCGGCTCAGATATTTGCTGGTCCATTTGGGTGTTCAGATCAGGGGACTCGCTGACATCTGTGGGTGCTGCAGTGTACTGACTGACATCTATCAAGGGCAAAAAAAAACTGAACATCTCTTGCTTCACTCTGAGTACAAACAGTCTATAGTTCGGACCCATTACAGCTGTAATTCCTTTTGTAACTTACACAACGTAAAAGGCAGGCTAAGAATACTCACTATGCCGACAAAACTTTCAGAGGGACATATAAATTGCATTGATGGATTATCATCATCATCACCAACTAGTACTTGCAGCTGTAAAATAAATGCAGTGGAGTGAAACATACGTTTTCTCCTGATAATGGAGTATACATCCATTTTGTTTTTAACTATGCTGCGTGCACTTTTTACCATTTTTAGCAATTCTTTCATTACACTCGTACATTCTAGATGTTCAACGCTTTTATCTTGTTTCTTTTGTTTTTCTAGCATATATGTGCATATTATCTGGTCCACAGCTGCAACAATTACTCAATTAGATGCTATCTATTACATAAATCGCATTGATTAATCGCTTTGAAAATTCTGATTCCATCTAACCAGTATTTTCTGGTTCCTTCACTGATCTTTGACAGTAAACTGAATATCTTTAGGTTGTGGACAAAACAAGACATTGAGGACATTATCTTGGGCTTTGGGAAATACTGACAGTACTGATTTTAACATTTTCTTACATTTCATGGACTAAATGAATAATCCATTAATCTAGATAATAATCCACAGAAGAGTTGATCATAAAAATCATCATTAGTTGCAGCCCTAATCTGGTCCTGCATGTTTCACTTCCAAAGTACTTCTACAGTTAGAATTATTAAGTAGCATGAAAGTGCTGAGCTCGACATCACTTCTCTCTGAAATTCCCTTTAACCACAACAAGCTCCCTCACAGTGACATCCAGCCCTGCATTAGCTAGACTGGATTAGCTAGCTAGCTCATGTTAAAGTCAATGCAGAGACACATGAACTTTGCTAAGATTCAGCGACTCAAGTTCAGTCGTAGCGGCTAACGTGAAAATGTGTCCGCCGAGACTTAAAGAATGAAACCAAAGTGACAAACCTATCCTCGGTAACTTTATCTCGGGGCTGAGCACCATGTGAAGTATGTTCCGCAGACGTCTGTTTTCCTCGTAATATGCCTCCACAATAGTTTCAACCTCTTCAAAAACCTCCACAGCGACGGCGGTAAAGCGCTCAGTTAGAAAGCTCCGAAAATGCTGGTGCCTGCTGTTGGACATCCTGAACTTTAATGTCACTTGAAACTAATGTTACATCAAAATATTTTGATTTCGGCTTCGCCTCCACTACTGCGAGCTGCAGCGCGCGCACAACCTCAAAAACCAGGAAGTAACATTGATGGCAGAGAAGCGACCGGAAGGCGAAAAGGGCACTTCCGTCGGGAAAATCCTGCTTTGGCATTTGGGCAGTGGATATTCAACTTGCCATATTAGCGCCCTCTTCAAGAGTATTAACTAACTAAGTAGATTTGGACCAGCTATGGTAGAGAGTCAGTTCGATAGAAAGCTTCCATGATTTCTTTATGTAGTCTAATTTTATCCATCATATTCTAGTACAGGTAATATATAATGATACAGAGGTCTATTACATCGATAATTTAATAAAACATGTAACAATGAGAATAAGGATTGAAATAAAATAAATGTATGGATTTAAAAAAAAAAAAATCAATGCAGGGTTTAAAGACAAAATTAATCATCAAACTATTTTTGAAAATTTGTGTTTTTAGTTGCTCTCATAGATAGTATTTGGGATTTGAGGTTTATTGAAAATTAATATATATATATTTTTTCTCTCTATTTGCCTGTGCATTTTTATGGTAACTTATTCAATCACAAGTTTAAAAAATAATGTTAAACTACCATCAATGTTATTTTCAAATATTATGAAGAAACGCAGGGAGAGAGATTCATTACCATATTTATTTTACAGCTGCATTAAAGAGTATCAGTAAGAAAGTTGAGAGTTGCATTTGTCAATAGCTGTTCACATTGCGAACAGAATTACAGACAGCTTGTTCTTTTATACGAAGAATGTGTTTTATGTCTAATTATGTTGGTATTACAGTAGATTGAAGACAAAAGGTCTTTTAAAGTGGCTGTATGCAGTGTCACTATCCTGTGAATAATACTTTACATCTTATATAGAATTTCAAAGGTCTGTACTGGGTGTTATCTGTTTTTATGGATACCACCTGCTGTGAGAGTAAAATGGGATGAATTGGTGAAAAAAGAAATTTTAAAAAGAAGCTACAAAAAAAGGAATTGTGTTGACATGAATGTGTATACAGAGACCAAAAGGAATAATTTCATCAAGGCTGACGATATGCTTGGACAAAACTGAACTGTCTGCCCTCCATTGGCCCCTCCTCCCCCTTCCTCTATTCTGTTTTCTTTACACAAAGACAACCCTATTTAGGTCTATGCACTATAAAAACAGATTTTGATAGATAAAGGGCCCCTCAATGAAATGGGACCTCAGATCTGGTCATAAAGAAAAAGGCAGTATCGTTTCAGTTGATCTTGTGATGTGGTTGTTTGGGTTCTAAAAAATACCCTAAAATACAGTGAACCAGGGGCCTTTGGGGAGAAGGTGCTTTGAGGCAGGGAAAAAATCCAGCTCTCATTAATGGTATCATGAGATACTTCCAACTGTAAACAAATAAAATGTGATATTTTGCCAAGAAAGTTTGCGAGATGACTGACAGGGTGTATTTTAATAGTCCTCCTACACTCAGAAAGGATTTTTTTCTCATTATTGCTTTACTTGGATGTTTGACCCAAACTGCACAGAACTATGTGTGTGCAGAGTTTGACACCAAAAGGCCGTTTTCACATTTATCCGCCAAAGAAGGAAGTTTGTCTGACTCTCCAAGGCACATCCAGCGAGAAATAACTTTTCAGTGTAGGAGTGAGAAGGAGACATTGTGTCCAGTGGTTACAAATGTTTTTATACGTCTTAAACTATGTCCAGAGGGGGGGTATTTAAATATTTAAACAACAACAATGATTACTCACCAAAAGAGGGCGATGATGTGACATTTCACTCACTAGCTGCCATAGCTCCGAAGAAGATGAAGAAGAAGACGAAGGGGCAGGCAGCTGGTGACAGTCAAGTGAACCGCTCCCCCAGCAGACAGTAAACTGGAGCAAACGAAGACCGCTTACCGGACATACCCCAGTGGGAAAACGTTGTCTGCTCACGGGAGGGACGTCTTACAACTTTGAGCCGATTGACTAGTTATTCTGTTTGGAGCAGGAGTTCAAGTAACGTTGTCGTTGCTGATGGCAAACTGAGTGAACACTGTTGCTTCGAGTTTTAGCATAAGTAACGTTGGCGTTAGCTATAACGTTAGGTATCGAGTAAGGAAAAGCAAGGTAATCTCAGTGTTTACGGTCGCATCGGGCAGCCCGTTGCTCGAGCCTGTCAAGGTATCAACAAAACGCCAGGTGGTCGGATACTTAGTAAGGATGGGTGACATAAACCCATCGACATCCCATGCTTTTCAGTCGGAGGTAAGTGTTTTATGCAACTGTTCTACAGTGAGTAGTTTGCAGCCAAGGCTAACAGCGTTAGCAAACGTCAACTTGTTCGAGGTTGTCAGCACACGATGTAGCAGCTGGCGAGTGGGTAGCGTTAGCTTACTTTGCTAATGTTGACATAACGTTAGCTACCGTTCTGGTGTAGGAATGAGAAGTTACACACGCAAAGCATCCAGACAGTCTTGGTTCAGACTGTCAGCTTTCATTACAAAAACTTCACTTTGTGTATGAGAATGAGTCATTGCCGTTACTTCGGGTGGTACCTGTGTCGTTACAGCTAGCATAACATTTCATCGGAAAGAAAACATTCCATCATTGCCGAGTATGCTAATGTAAACCATGGCTAACTATGTTAAGTGTCACACTCACGCAATCTGTTTTTATTACCTGTTAACACTTGATGCTTTTATGACTCTGTGACTCTTTGGTAGTCTTTCAGTCAATTTCAGTTTTGGCTTCATAGTTATGTTAACCCGGTTAAACTCCATCGACACTAGCTTGTAGCTAGCTTTTTAGCATTAACCTAACCTTAGTTACTTATTTGCTGTCTATTGCTAGCAGACCTAGCTACCATTAGCTGTCCTTTTCCGTTGTGTTAGTCGGTGGGGGTTGGTAGGGAGGCTCGCTGATGAGTCCAAAGAGGAATGTGTCCATACGATTAATCAACCCTCAGCATGTGTTTGTCAACATGTTAATTTTAATGTCGTCCCGTTTTGTTTCGCATCGAGCAGACTCTCAGTTGCAGTTTGCAGAGTAACGTCATGGTTGTGTGTCGATCAGCTTACGCTAATGTAAACGCCATGCCCGGACGTGTATGATTGATACATCTAACGTTTCGATGGCCTGACTGTTTCAGGGGTTCAGTCCGCCATACAGGAGGAGGAGGACAGTAGAGGATTTTAACAAGTTTTGCACTTTTGTCTTGGCCTACGCTGGTTACATCCCATATCCCCAAGAGGTGAGTAAATGAGGCGGGCAGTGCCTGAAAACACATCTTTACTTGAGCACCTGTGTTGATGCGCTGGACTGGCCAGGGTTTAAATATGAATTAAATGTTGATGAAATCAAATTAATATGCATACACAGTGGATAACATAATTCTAAAATTCACCAAAGAAGAAAAAAGAACTTAGTACCCACACTATGCTCAGTGAAATAATTTTTTTGTGGTTAAGTAATGAAGATAAAACATTTACAGAAAATCTGTGCAGCCTGAGAAAATCATTGGATGGATTTAAAAGCCAGTGTATGTCTGAAGCAGATATTCACTGACTACATGGATGCGAGAAAAAAAAAAAAAAAATCTGCAAACTCTTGAGATTCGCATCGAATGGTTTACACTTTGTGCTGGTATTTGTCTGTGTGCATACTATCTAACACACTCAAAGTTTGGATGATAAATCGTCCCTAATTTAGGGAGTCAGCATAAAAAGACTGCACGGGAAAACCCATGAACTTGCTTTAAGATTTGCGACCAATCTCATAATCTTGTTTAACATTAAGCCCTGAATTCACCTGTTTGCAGATAAGGCAGATCACTATATCAGTCCCCTGAGGTCCGATGAAGTAAGAGTCAGTCCATTTTTCCTGAAACCTCCTTTTCTTCTGAGCTATACAGCGGTTTTCCCATGGTGGCTTCTCTCTTTCGCATTAAAGTACAGAGTCATCCACCGAAATACAGCACCAGCACAGATGACAGAACATAATCCCTGCAGACACTCACGAGGTGCCACTGGTTGCCAGTTTTCATTCCAAACCTGACAAACACTCCAGGAGACAAAGTTTAACGCAGTACCCCTAAGTAGTGTATTGTATGCGGGCTATAGAAGGTGAAAATATTGAAATGGAATTATTAAAATATATTGCTCGCATTTCATGTCATGTTTGGGGGATGCACAAAATGTTTCTTAGGGCTGCCAGTGGCCCGCGGGCAGCACTTTGAGAACCCCTGTAGTCTAATAAGTAAATCACATCTTTTTTCAATCTTGAATTGTGTTCACTCAGCATTGGACATGAGACGCTGAGCTTTCTTCTGCTCATTGATTTGCGTCTTCTGTTTGGGGACAGGGAGGGAGATAGCCAGACAATGAGATTATCTTCAACAGATTCTTTTGTCTCTCTAGTTTCTCTGGCTCCAAGTGTTTATTTTAGTTTAAGCACGCCCTCTGTTAAGAGCTGACTATGGCCTTTTCTTACTATTCACATGGTAAGATTTCAGCTGCGACTGTAACAAATGGCTTGCACATGCAGCAAACTCCAACAGGTAAGAGCTTCTTGGGGGCAGTGATATCCTGGTAAAGTCTTCATGGCCTCCATAGCTTCAAGCTCCTCCTGACAGTCAACACTTTCTTTGAAACCAAAAACAGACAACACCCTTTTTTCAGTATGAGTCCAATTTCTTTTGTAAGAAGTGATGTGAAGTGACAAATTTACTTCCTCTTCCTCACTATTAGCAGCAGAGACTTCTAGATCCTGACTCATTTTATTCAAGTTGTGGTTGTTCCTTCGAAGGCATTTCTTTCCCCTGTTTCTTTCTAACATGTGCTGCATTTTTTTTTCATTTCCACCTTTTGTCTTTGTGGATTTTGCCACATGGTGCAATGCTCTCATGTCATTTGTTGATACTTGCTGATGTGTTTCGTGCACCGGGTCTCCTTGCTAATGCGAATATTTTTCATGTGAGAATGAGAGCTCATAGAGGTCTGAATGAAAATTAGAATATAAATAAATGTAGAAATAGCCTATCCTGACAGCCAAATGGTCTGAAGCTGCACACAGACCTCTAAACTAGTACCGTATGTCTTGCGTTCCTTGGTACAATGCCAATGTATTGATAGGTGATCAGGCATATTACATTCATCCTATTGTTGAGTGGATGAATGTTTGTCAAGAATTGGCACACATTTTTATCTCCTGCTCCATACTTCTCCTTTTATTGTTACAGGACTCTCCACTGCGCAGCAGTTCCAGCCCCCCCAACAGTACAGGCAGCACAGCTGACAGCGATGGTTGGACCCCCGGACCCCCAACCTCCTGCCCTCAACGCCCTTCCAAGGTCACACAGGACAGGAGCAGGAAACGTCCACAGCCAGGAGCCCCACTGTCCAGTCACCCCAAGAAAGATGTGAGTTGAATTGATGTTGCATCATCAGGCTTTATATGTTCACCTTCATCCCTTTTGACACACATGCCCCTTTTTTCTCCTCTGCAGCACACAATCAACACCCTGCACCCGGATGATCGCAGGAAAGCTGACAAGCAGAAGAAGAAGAAAAGGCGAAAGGAGAGGGAGCATTCGGCTGGGGACGAGAGCGGGGTTCAGCAGGCCCACTCGCCAGTTCCAGAGCTACCGTACCCTGACTCCTTTGGTGGCCGAACGATCAAAGAAGAGCCTGAAGAAGATATCAGCATTCCCCTCCACCCCCAGCGTCTGCCTAGCCCAGCCCCCTGCAAGGAGGAGCCCAAGGAGGAGCGTCGGCGCTGGGATGGTCAAGATCTTGAAGAAGGGGTGGTAAAGGTACAGAAGGTGGAGGGCTTCTCGGGAAACCGAACGGTGTTCCGCCAGGGGAAACAGGTGGTGTTCAGAGACGAAGATGGATCAGGAGAGGATGAGGACATCATGGTAGACTCAGGTAAGGTTTTTTGTACTGGTGTTTGTTTCACAGCTACAAGTTTGACAAAGTGACCAAGCTTAACTCTGCGTCTGCTCTGTCCCGTCAGACGACGACTCGTGGGACCTGGTGACATGTTTCTGCATGAAGCCTTTCGCAGGCCGGGCCATGATCGAGTGTAACAAGTGTCACACCTGGATCCACCTGTCATGCGCCAAGATCCGCAAGAGCCACGTGCCAGAGACATATGTGTGCCAGAGCTGCCGAGAGACACATGGAACCCCAGACACCCGCCGCTCCCACCGCTCACGCGTAGCCCCCAGCAAACATCTGCTGGACTGACCCCCAGGCCGAGCCCTGAACTCTGACCCCCTTCTGCTTCTGCTTCCCCTCCACCTGCCGGACTGACCCTTCCTCAAATATCAGGTCTAGCACCCTTCAGTATGTGTCCTTCGTGGTCAGCCAAGAATCCACATTTTCTATAAACACTGTGGTGGACCTATCCCAAGCCCTTATCCCATTTGAAAACAGTCTGAGTGCTATTTTAGAGTTACTAAGGTTTGTTTCTGCTTCCCTACAGACTCTGTGCGTAAGGCAATCACTGAATGGATGTCTGTCTGTAGATGACATTAGCATAGCAGCAAACCGCTACTGTTGGGACTTGGTGTCTCGTGAACACTGGAAACATTTGAACTGCCATATTAAGAGAATACCCTCACAACTGCCACCCACTATGGTGCATGCTGGGATTTGTGGGAAAGACAGTTTGCACTTTTCTCACTTTTTTAAAAAACATCCATCTGACCCTCCTGTCACAGGGACAGGTATGTCTCTCTGGTTAAACTGGATTTGATTTCTGTTAGATGCCTCTATTAATGTTACACAATCAACAGTTTAAAATGAGAATACAACATTAGCCTTGTGTTAATTGCTTCAGGTGGTGCTATAGCATTAAGCTGAGGTGTAACCCAGTAGAACAAAGATTTAGGACACGAGGCTAGAGTCTGCATCAGCTTCATCTGTTTTGTTTTATAAGACATTGTGAATGGATATCATCGAGGCTTTAAGCCCGTACATCTGAACCAAGCGCTCGTTCCTCTTCCTTTTACTTCACAAACTGTCTTCCAGCCTCGGCTACTCCTCGGCTACATGACGTCTCTTGGCCACAGAAGGAGCTTTCACACACTTTTCAGAAACATTTAAACAGTGTTCTTATTTCACCAGAGTTGTCTCTGAGGAGATTTTTTTTTTTTTTCATAATAAATAACTAAAAAAGCCAGATAACTGACAAGATTCAGATGACACGAGTCGTTTTCACTAAAGGTGTTTTCTGTTGCCTCTGGTCTGTGTCTTTGCTGCATTCATGACCGTTCATTTTCCAAACTGTTATTTAAGTACACATTTTTGTTTTCAGCTGTTTTGTGCTCATGACAAAGGTTTCAGAGACAAGTATATTTATAGAAGGGAACTCCTTTGGCCGTCCTGTTTAAGTATCAACAGAATAAAAGCTATCTTAACTGGAATAGTGTTAGAAAGATTCTCTCAAGAGTCCAGTTGAAATTATGCATGTGAGTGTGTCTGTTTGTTTGAATGGTTAATGCTGTGTGAGGGTGTTGGCAATGCATGTGCTGCTACGAGTTGTCTCAACTAAGCTCTATGACTTTTGTTCTTTTGTAAGATGGTGAAATGAAATCTTCAAAAAGGGCCTCTCTTTTTTTTTTTTTTTGTCTCTGAAGGATCGGATCAGAAGAACAGATCTCAGTCTCTTGTCACCTCTCACCAACCTTTTCACAGCAGTATTCATTTGCATCCATATGCAACGGGTTTCATGGAAAAAAAAAACTTTTTTAGAGCTTTTTTCTCTCTAAAACTTGCATTTGGATGAAAGAATTTAAGCTTATTCATGTGCCATCTGCTGTCGTTTCTGATTATATAAAAGCCATACTGTAGAGTGACAGATTTTTGACTCAGAACCTTGGATATTAGTCCAGGATGAGGTTTTACAATGCAGAATCAATGACTTGACCAGGGAACGACTAACACACACACACACAAAATGAATGTCTGGTTTGTAAAGAACACAAGACTTTCCAAGAGTTTAAAGTGGTTAAGCTCATCTCTGCACTCTTCTGGTATTTACCAATGTTGGTTAACTGGTTTGTACCCAGCATTCACCCAGGTTGTGATTTTTTGAGACATTTCAAGACCTAAAATCCTTTGCTGTTTCTCAGGACATTCATGTCTTGAAGAGAACCTGAAGACACCTTCAGGCATAAATTTCTGATTTTAGTCCACGTCTTAAAGACATCAGTGTAATTCATGTTAACAATGCTCTTTGTGATCCAGCTCGTTTGCTTTGATCCTGGGTTGTCCTACCCCCTTATTGAGAAAGCGTTGTCTGTACTGTGGTGCAAACTGTTTCTGTGAAACTATTGTAAACTATTGTAAATAAAGAGTTACCATTTTAACTTGTTGCTTCTTGTCTTTTACAATGCAGTGCATTGTGTCTTAAACTGGCCGGTCCATCTAGAGCGCTCCTGAAATCAAACAAGAATCCGATTGGTTCATATTTATTATCGTCTTTACAGGACAGAGAACACAGGCTCCTCAGCCACACAGCACATGTACATACTAACGTGAGTCTGTTTGGATGGTGGACTGGAGTGAAGCAGCAGGGAGCAGTCTTTCTGCTGGCCTCATGGTGGCACTAGAGCAGAGGTGAACAGCTGACCTGTCAAAATTCTTCACAGCACACTTTCAAAGCAAAACAGAGAAGACAAACTACCAACAGAATCAGTGCAAAATGGCTGCTGTAATGGCGACCCCAACGCAAGACCACTCTGGATCTCACTGGAGAGACATTCCTCCGTCTCAATGCTTTCATCTGCTGATTTTGTATGTCACCTGCAGCCATGGCAAAAACCAAAATCAAAGGAGGGCTCCATATTAAGTCTACAGGACTTGTCACTACTTGTTAGATGCAAACTCTGGAGTTCAGTAAAAGTGTGCAGCTTCTCTTAGAGGCTTCAGCACTGCTTTGATGACAACTAGCTTCTTTTTATTTGCTTGAAATACTGTGCATTTTGTGCAATATATCACCTTTGTATTCAATAAAATACCATTTGTATCCCACAGTTGTGGGTTTGCTAGTGTTTTCAGAGTATCCTCATAGCCTATAACAGATATAAATTACTAACTCTTTTGCTTTGTTTCCCTTCATAGTTACAATGTGGATCCACCTTTACAACTACTGACACATAAACAGATTGGGATAGGTAATACAGTCTGGATAAATAGGGGTTCACAATTGTAGTGTGCATTTAATGTAATGTGCATTTGATATTACACCTATCTATATCTGAAGAGAAAGTGCATCGTAGGATTTTCCCCATGTCTACCTCACCTCTGAGTAAGTTCAGTGTGTGGATTATCACATAACAGCCCTGGCTTACAAGTATGGTTTCAGCATCTTATACATTACCATGTGTAAGAGGTGGCAAGGCATTAGCAGATTCATTCATTTAAATATTTTTAAATTTAAAACGCAGGGACAGAGATCAAACTAACACATATGGCACAGGACTAGTGTGCAAATAAAGAAACAAAAACAAATAAATGTTGCTGTGTAAATGTGCCACAAATGGCATCTGTGTGGCTCAGATCAGCTTCAGTAAGTTATTGTCTGTCACAGTGACTGCCTCAGCAGCAAACACAACCTTCAGGAGAGAAAGCGTCGACCTACGCCCTCTACTGGTCGCATCCCAACCCTGAACTGGGGCTCTGTGCTGGATGAACATCGGTGAAATCCGCACTGTAACCTTCACTGCGTAAAAAAAAATCAGTTTTGGCTGCGACTGCACAGAGATAATCGATAAGCGCCGACACAAATCAAATCTAAGTGGAATTACGGCCTTTAAATTGCAGTCTAGCCTGAGATATTAAAAAAATCAGTATGAAGAATCCGAGCCCGCCTCTCCCTGGTTGGATCTCTACCATCAAAGGGCATCTCTATCACTTTCCCTCCCTGTACAATCCCTCCCCCGACCTCCACATCCCAATCCCCTCACAGATAGAAGTTTTGAGCACCAGTTTACACATGTTGACTGGCACCCCCACGAGCAGCAGCCATGTCACTAAAAGGCATAATAAATGAGGATGAGAACAAGTAAACGAAAACACGAGTCACACAATCAACCCTCAGTCCTGGAGTTACTCTAAACATTTGCACGAGTCAGTGAAATGAATGTTATAACATTATTAGATTGGAACCTACAGTGACACACACACGCAGGACAAAGACTACAATGATATGGGGTAAAACTACAGCTCGTCTGTATACTCTCGACATGTTAATGTCAAGACACATCTTTAAATGGATCACTTTTAGCTCATCGTTGATGGGAATGCTCACCACGTCCGCGGTGACCATCGTCCCTCTGTGTAGTGCATATTTAAAACTATGTTCAGGGCCAATGTCTGCTCTCCTACGGCAGGCAGATGTTTGAGCAGCCCTGTCAGGTGTGGCAGACTAGAGACACAAAGGCGTGACACCTTTTTGAAGCTCTGAGCTGACTCCTGTATTCCGCTGAACCTCGGAGACGGCCCACAGGAGAGGGAGGAGTGGAGGAACTCGTTGGACAGATTCACTAATGCCACGGCAGGAGAGGACCAGAGGAGAGAAGCAGACTTATTGCTGATGTGTCCCCTCTGTTCTTGGGTTCTTCTGTTTACACAAAGTCTGTTTTGATCTGTATTTGCCCTCTGGTGCTCCAACGCGGCGCGCTCCTAAGACTCAGACTCGATTCTGTGAGCTGAAAAGACAAAATAATATATCATTTCAACATGGATGCAAGCATATACTGTGGGCTGTAGCCTCGCTGCCATTAGTGTGCAGCTACATTATAATAATACTGGGTCTTGGGTAAAGTGGCTGCATACTAACATTGCTTGGGTATCCGTAGTGAATCAGTGTCTGCAGAGATGACTTGGTGCATGACACCTCTGAACTGGTACAGTAATTTAAGACTCTTCTCCTCTCCTACACAGGGGTCATAGAAGCCTGGCAGTCCTGCCTGTACACAGAGAAACAATGCATATGCGTGCTTACAGACCGTATGTATTGTATGATTGTATTAACCGTCTCCTTTTCTCTGCCATTCAATTGTTAATAAACTGTTACTTAATATTGTTTTATATCTCCAGTTGGTGTTTCTAAATGCTGTGGCAAACAGCGTCCCATGCTAGGAGCTCTGCTTCCAACTGCCATTTATTCCTTTGTGTGTATATTTGAACACTGTCCTGTGTGGAGACTACGCTAGTGTGCATCTGTTCATGCTGGTCAAATTTAAGGAAGTAAAGACTCACATCGTGTTATAGTGATACACACCAAGGAGTATACAGCAGTCAGCAGCAGGGGTCGTAATGTGCCCCCCATACGCGTATGCAGGCGTAAAGAGCAGCATTCACAAACAGCGACTGTCATTTGCAACAACATTTCAACACACAGCTGCCGATATATAAAACTATATACACGTATTAAAACATTGAATGGCAGGTTAGAGGACTGAATAATGACCTGATCGGCCTGGTTGTAGATAATCAAATGGACGCCTTGCCATGTAAACACACACACCTTAGAGGACTCGGTGAGGATGAGCTTGGAGTCCTTGACCAGGCACTGCAGAGGCACAGTGACGTCGATGACCTTTGCTTTGTCCTGCTTCTGGCTCGTGTCTGACACAAACTTTCCATACCAGGCATTCAGGATGATCAGACCTAGACAGTAACATACAGCGTCAGTGTTAAGTGCGTTCATGTAACTGTGTGTGTGTGCAGATATATGAACGGTGATGCTCAGTTGAAACCACAGAGCCGTACAGGCAGACGGAAAAATGGACAGAGCACCGGCGGCACTTAATGCATGACAGACATGAGGAGCAGACAATTGTGAGACTTGCTGCTCCTAAGTTTGCTATTTCTAGCTCTGCTTCTTAGACGGAGCATCCAGGAGATGCTGTGAACACATCCCATGGAGAGTTTGACTCTTCAAATAATCGCATGCACCCTCTCCACAAATATAACAGGAAATCCATTAGCACACTGAAATCATAGTTTTAATTTATGCCAGTGTACACTCTGGTGTTCTGAGCACAGACTTACGTAAACACTGCAGCATGGAGATGAGGCTACTTCATCATCACTTGCTTCACAGCAGTGGATGATGGAAGTCAGACTTAGAAAAACAAGTTCCTGGAGCTACAGTATATTACGAAGTGAACAGCAACCACGAGATGTGTGTTTAAATTACACACTTGGATTTTTACCAAGTTTTGACTGCTGGCTGTAATCTAAAAAAAAAAATTTCTCAGTGTCTCACCCTGCCGTAGCATCTGTGTGTATGTGTGTGTCCGTGTGTGTTCCCTCACCCATCTTGGATTCTTCCGCTTCTATGATTCTCCTCACAGACTCCTGCATCAGCAGAACCTGCAGGGGAGCCGGGGGAGAAAGACGAGGAGGAGGAGGAGGAGGAGGAGAAGGAGGAGGAGGGGGGTGATAGAGACCAAAATAGAATAGGAGAGAGGATTTCAGATGAGATGAGGAGAGCTGAACCTAGAAACAGTGATCAATGATCCCCCGCACACAACCGATCGCTGTGTGGCTGCATGTGAGTGCGAGTACTCACGGCAGACTCTGCCTCCTGCTTCTTCTTGGCGATGTCTGTGGCGGAGCTCTTCCTCTGCAGCTCCAGCTCTCTGAGAAGCACAGAGACAGACAAAGCAGACATCAACAATCACCCACTGGGATTCACTGCTCAGCCTCTCTGTGATGATGATGATAAGTGTGAAAGAATCCCTGATAGTATTCACTACAGCATAGCCAAAACGTTGCATTTCTGCCCAACTCCGGCTGTGTAGCTGCCTTCAGCCACCGGACGAATCAAACTATTCCTCATACATGCAGAAAGAATATGTTAAATATTTCTACAACTTTCTCTCCAGGCACTCCGGTTTCCTCCCACAGACCAAAAACATGCTCAATAGGTTAATTGGTGACTCTAAAATTGTCCTTAGGTGTGAGAGTGAGTGTGAATGGTTGTCTGTCTGTATATGTTGCCCTGCGATCGGCTGGCGACCGGTTCAGGTTGTACCCCACCTCTCACCCGTTGACAGCTGGGATTGGCTCCAGCCCCCCCGCAACCCCGAAAGGGATAGTCGGGTATAGACAATGGATTTCTACGACTGTAACAAAGTGAGATGCTGCTTGAGTTAATGAGGACAGGAGGTGAACTGACTGCTCTTTCTGTGCTTGTGTGTATGGGATGATGATCAGCCTGTGGATGGCCAAATAGACCAGCAGGGGCCCCACAGTGGCATAGAAGACAGCACTGGGCAGCAGCTGATCTGTCAGGTGGACTGGAAACAGGTACGTTTGACTGGCACGCGCCAACCTGCGTGGAAACACCAGCACAAACACACATAGACATCAGATAATTATGCAGGGAGGTAAGGACCCGCAGAGGAATGACATCATATTTTGGGCTGGTCAGTACTTGATCTTGAGTGTGACTCCCTGCGGGACCCCGATGCTGACAGTGGCTGACAGGACACTGTGTCGGCTGATCTTCCTCTCTGCTCCATATTCCACCACGGTGCCAAACCAGCCTGTCCTGCAAAGGGAGGAGCACAAAGATGAACAAAGACCATGAGAGTCAGGCAGCGACAGCGGGGCCGAGTAAATTATACAGCCAGGAAAGTCAAACATTTTGCAATCACATATGTGTGGCTAGTGGCTAATGGTAGAAAGACTGCATTTACATGGCACTTTTCTAGTCTAATCAGCCTCCTGAGCCCTGATTTTCTTTTATTATGAGTTTAAGTCTTTTTATATTTTTTTAGTATATTGTATGCAGTTGCATTTGATCTCCTGCAGCTCTTTTAATGCTGCTTATGTCCTGCCGTTGTCTTTTATTTTCCTGACTGTGACAAGCACTTTGGGTTTCTTTCTTGAAAATGTGTTCTATAAATGAATTATTGTTATGAACTAAAATAGAAAAAAGAAAAGTTCAGATTTTTTTTTACAATATCTGAAGTGCAGCCCAAAGTTAATGAAATAGGTGATTTGCAGGTCACATAGTTAAACGGTTTCTACAGGATGTTTGATTAGTTCTCATGTTCTGTTCACTAATGATCACAGAACAGTTCTTTTTTTTTTTTTATCTCGACATAACTAGGAATTATAAAAAAGAAATAGCTTTCTTGTAATTCTGAGACATTTTTTCACAATGTCAGTGAAAAAAAGCTTGTGATGTAAAACCAATAGCAAGAATTAAAAATCCCCTTTAAATCCTTCACTTAAAGAATAACCTGTTACCAGGCAGAGAGGCAGTGCTTTCAGCTCTCAGCCATTTTTTTTTGTCTGGTAAACCAGTTGATTTACAGAGGAAAAAGTCCTTTGAGACGGGATAAGCAGACAGACGTACTTGACAGAGCCTTTAACTTTAGTCTGGTCCTCATCCTGGAACTTGTACTGGTAGCTCATCATCAGATAGGAGTGAGGCACCCCCAGCTGGATGGGGTGGAGTTGGGAGAGAAGTAAAACAGTAAATACAGTGAAAAAAAATAGCAAATCTAAGAGTTAAGTCAAATTTCAGTTGCAGTGCAAACCATGCACTGTATGTGCCTACAGTGTAAATGCATGTGTGTGTGTCTGTGTGTGTGTACCTGCAGAGCTAGAGTAAAGTGGCTGCTCTTCGTGTCTCGGACCAGGCTGGTGGTCATGGCGCTGTTGGGCCCCCAGCGCCACTGCAGGTAGCCCATGGTGTTCTGGTCCAGGTGGCGCGCTGTCATCAGAGAACAGCTTGGCCTCAAACCTCGAGGAGAGAACTGCAAACCGCACTGTGCTGTCAAGAAACTGGACAGAGGAATGACAGAGCGTAAAAGAACGGCAGAGCAAGAGAGGAGACGGCTGTTCATACGCTAATACAGCTTGTATCATCGTCCCGTTTATCAAACAGTCAGGCCTTACCACCGAGGAGTTACGTTGCGAAACACCTTTAACCCAATGAGAGGTCCAAGTATGTCCCCTGCCCCAAACTCCACCTGCAGAGACAAATGCACAGAAACAAAGAATCTGTATCATCCCATCCGAACATTTAACACTCAAAAAGCCTCTTCAAAGAATGACTCCATAGGCTGTACTTTATATTTGTGATTTACACTGTATATTGCACGTACATTGTGGTTTGTCTCTGAGTGTGTGTGCATGTGTGTGTGCTTACCTCTCCCCAGCCCTTGGCTGATGTAACTCTCCGTACGGTCATGTTTATGTTGCCCCCTCCGTTCCCGTTGTGTGTCGAGAGTGAGCCAGACAGCACTGCTGTGTCAGAGTTCGTCAAGGGGGCCTGAGGAAAGACAGGAAAGTTGCGCCTGATAAAACAGAGAAAACCACAGTGACCCTGGCCCTGGTACTGCGCTGTGTGGAGGGTAAATGCTAAGCAAGAGTGTGTTTTGTTTATGGAAATCTCCGCAGCCACCATCAATTAAAGTCTGGTTACGTGATGTTTTAGGTCTTCTGACCTCATTGGAGACCATTACTTAAATATCTCGAGGAGCTACCAGCTCGGGAAGTTTCTTTGTAAAAACTCACTGCATGTCCATACATAAACTGCCCATCTGTGCCAGCGGCAAATATCTGCCCCCCAGGAGCTATCCTTCCTAAGACACTCCAGCACAACAAATCTGTTTTGATGACTGAGGAGCAGGCAGCCATTGATTTCTACCTTGTAATGTTCAGCACTAGCAATTTATTTTTATATTTCAATTTAATCATTATTGTGTAGGTATATGTGTATTTTGGTAAATGTTTATAGATTTATTTATTTTATTTTATTTTTTAATAGATTCTTTTTTACACTGAGTGTGTGTGATATATTTTAATCATATTAAACTTCTATGGGTTTTGGGGGGGGTGGATGGGAAGGGTGGATGGGGAGGAAGGGTGGGGGGGTGTTCATTTAAGTTCACTGAATGTTTAAAAAAGAAAAGAAATTACACTCATTGTATGTATTTTATGACTGTGTCTGGCATTTTACAAATAAAGTTAATTTTAAAAAAAAGTGTGTTTTTGTTGCACCTCTATGGACTGGGAAATATGCATCTTGTTGATTTCAATATGAGGAAACCCTCCTCCTGGCATCTCCTCAAAGTCCTCATCATAGCGGTCAAACAGGTCCGTTGCATCCACACCCACGCTGATGGTGCCCTGAATAATGAAGAAGTGAAGAGATTGGCAGACTAATTAAGAAAGAACGGAAAGGGTGAGGGACATAATGAAATGAGTATGGAAACTATCCACAGTCAAAACTGAGTTATGTTACACAATGCATTTAATATGTCTATAAAAGTGAGGCCCACTCAGAAAATAGTGTGAAAGTAGCAAAGTTGACTAAACAATGTGCTGTAGATGTGAGTGAGAAAACCTTGGGGTTAGTTCTTTGCTGCAGTCTCCTCTCTTCTCGTTCTCGCTGCAGCCTTTCATACTCCTCTCGAATTTCTGCTGGAGTTCTCTTCCTCTCCACCACCTACACAGCACCATCGCCATAAGATATTGGTTGTGAAGATTATGTTAATTCTGCATGTATAAGGTTATGTTAGACAGAGTGAATACCTCCCAGCCTTCCACCTCCAGCCCTTTCTTCCCAAAGATGTCATAGATGGCTCTGGAGTGAGCATCGCTCAGCACTGAGGGGAAAGAGGCAAGTAAGAGTTCAGCTTATGGAGATGTTTTCAGTTTTTATCTTGAAGTTTATGTGTTTTGTGTGGTCAGTATTAATGCCCTGGTCCTGTTTCCACTGTCACTGTTTAATTTCATCTATTTTTTCAAATGAAAATGCCTTCATTTCCAGTTGGTGGAGACCCGAAAGCGTCCGTACCTTCATATGCCTGGTGCACCTGGTTGAAAAGCTGCTCGGCCTGGCTTTTGAGCTCCGGGTCTCGATGTTTGTCAGGATGGTAGAGCATACACAGCCTCCGATACGACGCCTTGAGCTCCTCTAATGTAGCCTGTGAGCAGAGAGAGGACAGCTCTCACTCCTGAACAGGGCTGCGACTCACAGCTATTTTCATTACTGACTGATTTTTGTCGCTAAACTTTGCTAAAATTGCTAGTTCAGTTTAAAGGTACTATCAGACACATCAAAGCAGGAAATCTTCACTTTTGAGAGACTACAACCTGCTTTGTTGTTTCATTTTTGCTTGAAAATAACTGATTGTGAAAACATTGCAGATCAATATTCACTTAATGGTCCGATCGATTATTCGACTTATTTCAGCTCCATTCATACACTCTGCATCAACGCATCTTGTTTCTAAAGAGAGTGAAAAGCAGCAAGCAGGCCACCGACATCAGACAAGAAATTAAGCGCGTGTGAATGATCATCCTGCTCGGCTCTGGTGTCAGTAACGACCTTATGCTACCTGACTATAAGTCTTGGTCAGGCCTCTCAGTCTCTCCACTTAAATGAAAGCTGAGATTTGGGAAGGTGCACATCGATGCAAACATATTATGCAAATACCCTCTTCAGAGCACAAACACTGCCTGCATTCAAGTTAAGTGGTTGCAGCAATATCCTTCTTGTTCATGCCCCTGTAGCATCAACCGGGTCTCAACCCCCACGGATGATGGAGCTGATGAAGAAGACCGTTTTCAGCAGAAGGATGATGCACCGACTCCAGACCACGTACCCCCATGGAAATCTACACAATAGTCACGGCGAAAGGTCAGTCACCCTTCGGTGCCGCTGTAAAACACACAAAAACGTACCTCTTTCCTGACGTTGAGTAGAGAGTAATAATCCTGATTATTAAACTCAAAATCATCATCTAAGGACGCCGCCATGTTTGCGTTTGGTCCTGTCCCGCCCACCCATCCAGTGCCCTGGAAGCTCATTGGTCAGGAGGAAGGATTGGTCGAGGAGCGGAAGTTGTACTGTCGCCCTCTGCTGGTTGTGTTTGAGCTCAGCGTGAAAGAGATGTGACGCCTTCATGCAAGGAGAAATACAATTATGAGGAGCGTTTTTTTCCTCTCTTCAGAAGGTATTGTATCTGTCCGTGTGTAAAAAAAAACAAAAAACACTTCAGTCCTTCTAGTTTTCTTTCTCACTGAGAACAGCTGCAGGCTATTATCTCGTCTCGTGGCGAACGCTAGTTCTCAGTGCTGATAGGCTGAACAACCACATTCATTAACATGGCTGTTAATTAGACTTTACGTTATCTTATCTGAAGTACTTTTACGTACAATAAGGTAATTATTAAGAATGTTATATGAAAATCCAAGTTTTAATGTCAATTCATACTCTCTCTTTGGTATATACTGTCTGTCCCCAGATCAACTAATGACAGCCTTAAAACTACTTTGATACTGGGCCCCTCTTTTAGACAGGTCCTCAAGGTCAGGTAATAAAGCAGGACCACCAAAAGCTCTTATCATGTCTGTTCATATTGTGCTTTAATAGTTCATATTCACTAGCACAATTACAAATAGTTGAATCACCACAAAGTAATTGCTACAATGGGAATCAGGGGCTTTTGGGGGGGCATTGGGGGCCTGGGCCCTGGCGCAGTTGCCCTGTTTGCATGTGGTTGTAGAGATGGAAGATGCTTTGTTACCTAAGTATAAGTAACAATACCATCCATCCATCCATCCATTATCTATACCGCCTATCCCTTTCGGGGTTGCGGGGGGCTGGAGCCTATCCCAGCTACAATGGGCGAGAGGCGGGGTACACCCTGAACCGGTCGCCAGCCGATTGCAGGGCCACATGAAAGGACAAACAACCATTCACACTCACACTCACACCTACGGACAATTTTAGAGTCATCAGTTAACCTAATGAGCATGTTTTTGGTCTGTGGGAGGAAGCCGGAGTACCCGGAGAGAACCCACGCATGCACGGGAAGAACATGCAAACTTCACACAGAAAGGCCCCGCCTGACCCAGGGATCGAACCGGCAACCTTCTTGCTGTGAGGCACGCGCACTACCTGCTGCACCACCGTGCAGCCAGTAACAATACCACAATACTCAATTTGTTTACAAGTAAAAGCCCAAATATCATCAGCAAAATGAATCAAAAGTAAAAGTTTTCATGTTGACATGTTGTTAAGCAATGAAATGTAACTAAATATTTTACTTAAGCTCTTCTACTTCTTCTACTTGGATGTATTTCTGAAGGAAATATTGCATGGTTTCCTCTATTGCATTTATTAAACAACTATGGTTATTTAGCAGATTAAGATTTCACATACAAAACACACACATTCATAGAAAAGTAAGCATTGCTGTGTGCTGAACAACCAAACATAAGGTCATTAAAATTAGCTTCCTCACCACCAGCTGTACAACATTGAAATGCTGCTCACATGTCAATGCATCAAAAATAAATTCAGGAGCATGGACGATGCAGCAGATATATTTACTTTTGATGCTGTCAGTACATTTCGGTGATAATTAATAAGTAACATTTTGGATGCAGGACTTTGTAATGGAGAATAGTATTTTTGGTACTTTAGAGGATCTGAAAACCTGCTGCATATATCACATCAATGGAATATCATTCCTGATGCATCAAGATATAAGAAACATTTTAATGTTGTAGAATGGTAGAGCTCATTTTAGACACAAATAGTATCTTAATCTATAAGAATACATTTTATTGTAGAAGCTCACCCCATGTTTTAGGTGAGAACTTTAATCTGACAAGTACCAACTAAGTATAGTCAGATAAAAGTAGTGGAGTACAGGATTGTGTTATAAATAAGACTCCACATCAACTTCAGAGCTAAAATGGCACAGCAGTGGATGTTTGCTGTAGATATCAGTGTTATTATCAGATCATTCTTTAATGATTATTTGTCAGAAAGTGGACATACCTCAGTATAGAGGAAGTGCAGTGCTTAAATAAATATATTTATTTTACAAAACTATACCAAATCTCAAAATAAAAGTTGTTTTTGTTGATATGTGTTACAGGTTCCATTTAAAAGTTCACTGCTGTGCACTAATTGTAAGCTGCAGCTTTGCCATTGATATAAAATGACAATTGTGTCATTGCACGTTTTTGCATGCAGCATCATTCCCTCCATCGGACAAGGACAAGCGGATTGGAAGGTTTAAATTAAATCCGGCTGTTTTTTTGGGCTTCATATCTTGTACATGTCCCTCATTTCCAGTCACCCTGCTTGTACGTTGTCCATGCCCAGAGGCGCGTGTGTCCCTGTGCTTAGCGGCTACGTTAAGTATACGTAGCTGAAGACGAACCGTTTAAAACCTCAGATTTCCGTGAAGCGTGTCTACGAGGAGGATTGTCTCTGTCAAATACAAGTGTTTGGGGCAAAAACGATATTCTACCCCGAGGCACAGAGTGACAGAGTGGGCTTGAAACAAGAACATAATGGTCCCGGTTAAGCTCCGCTATTTAGAACGAGCAGTCTGGTATAAAGCGGTCGTATCCTTGACAATATTGCGATAGGCTCGCTGTAAACTTAAATTCCCTTTGGGGTATTACTGCAAGGACTCAACGATTTCCCGCTAGACCCCAAATAGGCAACAACAAGAGGAGACGGGGGGCATGTTTTTCATCTCACCCTGTAAGTTTTCGCCTGACCTGTCATCACTTCAATTCAATAACACGGCTCAAAGAAGGCAGATAGTGAGAGCTGTGTAGGCGCGTGCGGAGCTGTCCTTTCAGCACCGCGAGCTTCAGCACCACAGCGAATGACAGCACCCGCCAGCCCACCTAAAAATCCAAATCTAAGAAGTCTCTTTCAAGGCACTTCTTTTCATTTAGATTCAAAAGGGATTCATTATTTATGGCGATGCGCGACCTTGCATTGCATTTTCTCAGCAGTCCACTGGGTTTGCGTATTGAAGAAATAAGCGCGCGCGTCTGTATGTGTGTGTTTGTAAGGTATATGTGTATGTAGGCCTACGTTGTGTGCGTGTGTGTGCGTGTGTGTGTGTGCGTGTGTGTGTGAGAGAGAGAGAGAGAGAGAGAGAGAGAGAGAGAGAGAGAGAGAGAGAAGACGATGATGAGCATGATGATGATGCTGTGGGAGGCTGTCAAGGTGTCCTCGAATACAGACGTCGTTCAGTGACGTGAGAGGAGAGAGAGAGAGCGAGGAAGAGTGCGCGTGTACGGCAGGGGGCGGGGCCAAGCAGAAGAAACGGAGGGATTGAGAATTCCGCGAGTCACCATCACGGATCCCCGCTGTCAATCTTCACCGTCTGGTCCAATAGCTTCGCTGAACGCGGCAGGCTCGCCCCACCACCCCTTCTTCTCGGCCCCGCCCCCCTCCTTGAGCTGTCCTCTCTGTGCACGCGCGTGGTCCCCACCACCACCACCACCACCACCTCCTCCACCACCACTAGGTCGAGTCGAGGAGGAGGAGGAGGAAGAGGAGGAGGAGGAGGAGGGATGAGGCGCGCGGCGGAGGGGAAATGGCTGCCGAAAACAAGCCGGAAGGTAAGAGAGAAATAACGGTTTTTAATTTGAAGTGGCATCGTCCTGCTATTCGGGGTTCAGACGAGGCGATGAAGGGACGGAGGCACGGAGGGGGAGAGAGATAACGGCAGGGCTTTCCCTTTCTTCTAGCCCGTCCCGAAAACACGGACGCTGGTGCTGAACCAGCGACTGTGTGGAGCACGGTTAACCGACAGCGAATAAATAACGTAACGAGAGTTGTCCTGTCGGTGGGCACTGAGTGAGTCGGGGTATAGGGTAGTTTTTCACCGTCCGGTGCTTGCCAGCGTTTCCCCTGAGTAGCTGGTTTTGAAGCGCTTTTGAAGCGTTTAGCATAAAAGGGATGGGGATGAGAGAGGATGAGAGTGGTTCACGCTGAAGGAATTCAGATGCTTTCTGTGTGTGTGTGTGTGTGTGTGTGTGTGTGAGTGTGTGCGCGCGCGCGCGCGCGTTTATCTATTTTTGTATCTCTCTTTAAGCACAAAATAGACAATTGAATCCGTAGATTTCCCTTGCTGATTGGCACGAAACCTCCAGACCAGCTGTGCATTTACTTAATGACAATCCAGTGTGTGTGTGTGTGTGTGTGCGTGTGTGCGCGTGCGTGCGTGTGTGCCTTCGCGGATGCATGTTTATGTTATTGTTCATTTGGTGTTGATGTGTGCATGTGGTTGCTAAGGCAGTGAAGGTGAGAATAGGGTGCATTTGGGGAAGGGGGGCTGTATGTGTGTCAGTTTTAGGTCATATCATATATGAATCTAGTTTACATTTTTACTCCCTTAACTAAACTCTTGGGGTCATTATTGCCACACACACCATTCAGACTGTTATTCATTCATTCATGAATTATTTAAGGGATGGTCAAAATCACCATGGCAATGCTATCTCCATCCCAACTCATGGGTTAATGAAATCTTTATTCCTTACTCAGAGTGTTTGACATTTGTTTATACATATCCCCTGACTGTTAGTCTGCTCTAAGTATCACTTTCTGTTCTTGCCGGTTCAAAGCACTGATATCACACATCCATAAGCCAATAAACACATCACCTGAATGTGTTGTTATGGATGACACACAGTTCCTGAGCAGCTTCAGAGCTAAAATGACACAGGGCACTAAAATTATGCCATTGACATCAGCTTTATTGTTTTGTAACCGATTCTTCTGGTGGCTTCCTCACAAAAGTGATTCTGAAAGTGGCAGAAGGAGTCTTTAATCCTCTCTCCACTAGGGAGCGATGCCGAGCAAGATTACTCTGACAACGTGATTTTTGGAAAACTTGAACCACACAAGTAGCATCATACATTTGTGAGGCACAATTTCAGGTGTACAGCGCTGAACGTCACATATACAAGCATGTCGGTGAGCATGCGAAGTGTAGCCAGAGGCAAAGGGAAGGCTGTGGGTTGAGAGTCCCGTTGCGTGAAAAGACTAGAGCTGTAGATGAGACAGATGGCCCATGGGCTGATCAGCAGGCACTGTACCACACACATGTAAAACCATCCCCCTGCCCCGACTGTAATGTACCTACACACGCAAACAGACTCACGCACTCACAGTATGAGGGGTTTCCGTCCATTGCCCCCTCAGTGTCATGTGTAGAGAGGACATAATAATTTACGAGCCTCAGTCATGTTGAGTGAAAGTCAAATGAATCGCAGGGGCGATGAAGGCAGGAGAGTGCTATCCACTCTCTCCTTTCCCTGGCAGATGTGTGTGGTGCTGATCAGCAGAGTACACTAGTGGGCATGAGAACAACATCCACCATATAGCATGGAAGACCATCTCCCTGTGCGCTGGTTGGTCTACTTTGTATCATAGCAACAGTGGTCAGGGAAACAGAGAAATGATGAGAGAGAAGAGAAACTAAAGCTGGGTACAAGTTAGTCACACACATGGAGGCAGCGCATCTGCTGTGGCCAATCGATCATGGGACACAATGGATGCAAGTTAGTGGATCAGAAAATGGATGAGCCCACATGCATATCACTTGGAGTTTTGTTTCTGGGCTTTAGAGGAGGAAGAACGAGGTGAGGTGTGCGACTGCCAAGGAAACCCAAGTCTGGAGCGTCTCCTAAATATGTCTTTGTCTCTGTCTCGGTCTTTTTCCCTTTTTGTAGGACTGAAGAAGATAAGAAATCCAGAGCGAATGGTCAGGATTGCTGTTGGCTACACAGGACACACCCCTCCCAAGAGTGACGACACTGACGCCAACAGTAAGAGACACACAAACACTCTTCACACTGTCGGTGCATGCACGCGCACATTTGTCTGTAGCACAGGGTGACTCTGGGAGCAAGTATAAAAGCCTTCTGGCAGAATGATGTGATGCGGGAACTGAGGTCTCCTTCTCATCTGCTCTGTAACAGATCACACTTACACATACATACACACGCTCGCACAAAGCAAACACACACTCTCTGCTGAGACGTCATTTCAATTCAGCTCTGTTACACATCATGTTTATTCATGCATGCCAGTACAGTATTAGTGGGCGCGCACACACACACACACACACACACACACATACACATACACACACACACTACTGCACATAGCCATAGAGAGGGCAGAGCTTACTTTCGCTATCAGTAGTTTATTGTCATACCTAATCTGTACACATGGCATTATGTATCTATAATCCACAATGGGCCTGGTTAAACTAGAAGTGAGATGGAGTGTGTAATCTGGGGTCGCCGCATGGTCGTGGATGCATGCGAGTGTGTCCTGGGCATGTGCTTGATTGCTGTAGTGTGTTAGAGGGACTATAAAGGCAATGATTGCTTTGATTGGTTATTGATTTTAGAGGACGTGACGCAGATGCATGTCTCTGCCTCTGTTTGTGTGTGTGTGTATGTTAGGGGGACAAATCGGAGGAAAATAAACAGATGTGAGGAGGAGCAGACAGACATGCTGCTTAGTGAGGTGGTGATGCAGGTGGGGGTTATGAGTATAGCGGGGCAATGTATACGTCAAAACACTCCTCCATCACACACACACACACACACACACACACACCCTCCCCAACCCCTTTTTCATTTCAAAGGAGCAGATGGCCTCATACCTGCACCAGACCCTCTTATTTTGTTAAGAGTGACGAGAGCAAATGAGACTGTCACAAAATAGCAAATAGAGAATCAGGAGAAAATCTGAAAAACAACAGAATAGAATAAAATAGAATAGAGTAGAAAGGAGTTCTGTTTGGGATGGCTGTTTAATATGAGCGGAGACTTCCCGAGCCTATCCCTGTCTCCTATCTGTTCTCACGTCCCAGCTGGAGGATTACTGGAGGAAAAGTTTATCAGCAGAATGATAAAATTAGCATGCACGCCCATCTCTCTATCCCTTCCCCCCTCCACCCCCCGCTCTCCCTCATTCTCTCGCCTCTCCCTCCCTCTTCCTGCACTCTCGCTCATCCCATGCTATGCTCCCCCCTTTCTTCTCCCTGCCCTGCCCTCCCTCCCATCCTCCCTCCCATCCCTCTATCTAGCTGCTGTGCAATGAGCCTTTCTTTCTGTCACATTAATTTCATCCCGAAAAGGGGGAAAATGTGAAAATTTCCCCTGACGCCTCCTAATATCGGTAGGGGGAGAGTTAAGAGTTGCATTTGGAGCATTTTTCTCTCTCTTTACTGAGGAGAGTTTTATAATTAACTGACAGCCATCTCACAAGGGCATTGGCTTGTTTCTGTGTTAAATATGGAGATGACAGTTTTATGAGGTAAAATATTCATCAGTCGGAGGCCGCTCTTCTGTGTGATTCCAGTCTAAATTATGGCATTTGATAGGCTACCAAAGCAATGTTTCACTTTGGTTGAACATTTTCACTTTTTAGCACGCATACCTCTATATGACTTAATGAGCCAGCAGTTCCACATTAGCATTCAGGCTTTGCCGCTCTTTTGGGCTCTTTTTTACTAGATTAGCAAGTGAGTGAGTGATCTATGAATATGTGGCTTACTGCTGAGGGACTCACATGAAGCATTGTGGGTCGTGAAACAGTTTTATTATTTCAAATACAAATATAAATGTGAACAGCACTGAATTTCCATATTTAGATGTGTTTCCCCCGTGTCCCAGGATGGTTCATTTTCCTGGGTAGCCAGAAACAAAGGAGAAGTTTTTGCCCCATGTCACACCACAGTACAGCTCCACAGAGAGCCATTTGGAACAGATGGAAAAGACGATTGCGACAGTACCCAGGCTGAATTTTTTAAAACAGGGACGCATTCTCTGGTTCAGCATTGTTAGAAATACAAGATACAACCCTTTGGGGTGTTAGAGCTCATCAGCATTCAACAAATCTGCAAAGTTGGTCTTCCATTCCTCGTCAGCGGGGAGGGTAAATGTGAGGATGGGTTAAGATGATGGTCGTGTCCATGAAGGTGTGCTTTGAAAGGGATTTCGGTACCAAGGTCACTGGTAAAAAAAAAAAACCCCACCACTCTGGGACAAATACAGGGATGTGTGTTCTTTGATCGGCAGGCACTGTGTGTGTATGTGTGTGTCTGTTTGCATGTGTGAGCGTGCATTTGTGTGTGTGTGTGTGTGTGTGTGTGTGTGTGTGCCTACGCATGTGCAATGGGCTTGTTTGATGTGGTGGTTCTGGTACATTTCAAAGGCGAGGCTCTGATGAGAATTCTTCAGAACAGCAGGGGGAGGGGAGGGGGTTATAGCCAGGAGGGGTGGGGTTTAAACGCTGATTGGCATTCATAGCAGAGAGGCCGGAGTGCTGCTAAAAAAGAAATTAGGCTTTAACTAAGCTGCACCATTCAGCTGTTTAACTAAGCTGCTGCACCGTTCAGCTGTTTGAAATTTTGTCTTCTCAGGCCTTCTATTAATAAATGCATAATTGATTAGCAGGAGCTTGAACACACTGACACAAGCACACACATGCTCTGACACCACCAGACTCACATGAGCACACACACATAGACCCCACTCATGTCCCACCACAGTGCTTTTCTGTCTTTTTGTCTTAGTGTTACCTCGTTCCGTCACTTGTCCTTGCAGGTTTCTTACTTTCTAAATCTTCTCTCTCGCCCTAAGTTTTTTTTTTCTTCATTAACTGTCTCTCTCCGGCTCATTGTCTCCTTGCATCTCTGTCTCTCGCTCTGACCCTCCCACCCCACCTATCTCTCTTTTTCTCTCGCTCTGTCGTCTGCCCTCAGGTAGAGTATAATTCCTGTCTTCCCAGGGGAGTCATGAATGGACGCCCTCTACTCAAATGCTTATCAATAACCTTTGAGTGCTTGCTCTCTTCGACTTCTGAGCGGCACACCCGTTGGGCATGCACTCACAAACAGGCACGCGTGCAAATACACACACACGCACACACAAACACACCAGGGGCTCTATCTTTGTGTGGACGCTATGCGCTGGTGGAGTGGTATTTTCCTGAGGCGCAGTGGGATTTTTTTCTTCACCTGCACCTATTCTGTATTTTGCCAATTCTCCGCGCTTGGCAGTGGGTGGAGAGGAGCAGTAGAAGCACTTTCATTGGTAATCCAACGGCACCATATAGTTTTGGTGGTGGTATACTCATAGCCCTCTCCAAAACTACTCAAACCCCCCATTATTCATCTTTTTCTTGCCTGTTTTGTTTTACACATTATTCCACCTGTCCATCTGTGACATCATCCCACAAAAAGACCAAAACCAACAATGTGTGTTTCTCAACACTTAAATAATTCCCTGCCTTAAAGACTTAAATCTTTAAACACGGATCACAAACATGTAGTTAGAATTTAAAAAATGCTAAACATTTCCGAAAACAGCTGGGCGCTGTTTCAGTTTTTTTACTTTAACAGGAGTAAATAGTGCATTTACAGTAGTGGGGACTATTTCCAGCCTCGGATTCAGTGCCCTTTACGGCAGAAGGACGGTGCAAGTGGGATCGAGTCGAAATAAACTGCTGCACATGTCCATTGTAATAAAGGAATATCTCACCCAGTGCTACAGTGTGGCTCACTTATGTGTAAAAACTAATAGTTTTTTGTACAATAATATGGCAGTGAAGAATAAGCTGTATTAGGTTCTTGCTACACAGGCAATGCTTGTTAGTGGCATCAATTCATTGATGATTTTGGTCTTTTAGTGGGATTTGTTGATAATAAGAAAATATAGAATATCCATAACGCAATAAAGGCAAGGTGGTAAAGGTTAACAACTGATTTTCACCAAACTGTGTCACCACACTGGGGTGGCCTGTGGATCATTGTCATTCTAAATAAAATAGTGCATCATTACGCACAGAAGACATCGAGCTCCCAGGACTTTCAGTATCTGCAGAAACATAAACACACCACCTGCCCGTGCAACATTTGCACTGCTGTATATTTGTACTGGCAACTCTCTTGCTCCTGTACAAGAATATTAGTTTCCTCTCAGGAGGAGCTAGTCTGGAGTCTCTACTCCATTACCGAACTGTCTGCATAACACTGTGGGGAGAGCATTGCTTTTAAAGGGGATAAGAGATGCCCATGTGATTGGCCTTGATTGTTACCAACCCCAAATGTACTGATAATGTATGATAATGGGTTCTTCTTAATCCAAATCTGTTTCCAGGTGGGTCCCAGGTGCGCTGTGCACCTCCACCTGCTGTCCAAAAATAAGTGTGCTGCCACTCCCTCTGCGCACCGCACACTTAACTTGTACCCTGCACCTTGAATGACCAAATTATCGACCTTACTTGTCTACATCACTTTGCATCACCCATAAGTGAATAAGATATAATAAGACCCAATTATACAAAGATGACAAGGAAACATTGAATGTAGTTGGTGTACACTTTGCTGGCTTTTTGCTGTTTCATTGATTAGGAAAAACATACTTACTGGGCCTTGTAAAGTATCAGCCTGACACCTCTTTGCACTGCTATGCCAAAAATTCTCAGCCATATTTTTGACAAATCCGAAATACCAGCAAATTACCACAGATCAAGTACTTGATGGACCAAAATGTCTTTTAATAAAATGTATTAAAGCTTGTGTCCTTCATAGGCATGAACAAATCTTTGGGCAAATTCACTTGCTGAAGGCCACATCAAACCATTAGAAATGCTACACGATAAAAGTTTGTTATGATTTTATTTATTTAGGTTCCCAGAGATGCTGCGTTTTGGCATTCTCCTCTCACAATGTGTCTGTGTCTGATGAGAAATTTCTCTCCTCTTCCTACTCATCCCTCATTTATCTTCCTTTATCTTCACCCGCTCTCTTCCCCTGCCTCCACTTCCGCTCCAGATGAGCCAGGCCAGTTGAAGATCTACCTTCCTAAGAAGCTGCTAGAGTGTCTCCCCAAATGTTCCTCTCTGCCCAAGGAGCGCCATCGATGGAACACCAACGAGGTGAGAATGAGACACACTCAAGAGGGAAATATCCGTGACAGTGAGACAAACTTTTTGCTGGTGACTCATCTCTAGCTAATGTCACATTGAGAGATGAAGAGGAGGTAAACAAACACAATGGCAGCTTTTCATTATGGGACCCTAAAACTGTGACACCAAAAAATAAAAAAAAGGAACAGCAACCTGAGCTCACAGCTAAAAATCCCAACGACTGTACGTTCCATTTGGGGTGTTGCTGTCTATTTCGCTGTGTAATCCAAACAACTCTGGGTTAAGGCGCAGGACTCAGGGGCTCCTGGTCTGAAACTATATAGGGCTTAGAGGCTATGAAACAAGAAATGAGGCTACAGATTGAATGTTTCCACTGCTGATTGTTACTGGGTTCAAAAACCCTGTGGCCAGTCAGATAAAGATTGTTATCTGAATCTAACATTGTTGCTATGCAACCATAGAAAGCTGTTAAATGCGTGGCACATTTCTGCTCATAGGTGCTTTTTTCTATTTTGTGTTATGTGTGAAAATGATGCTCTAGTTACATTGTGTAATGTTGTCCTCCAAAACACAAAAAAAGCAGCAGAAAAAAAGCAAAAATCTGTCTGTGAGGTATAAACAACACAAGCAGTGATCATGCACCCAGAGGATCATAAAGGCTGGTTAAGTTAAAGTAACTTAAGGGCTTTTTGCATTTCACTTTACTCATTTTAGACGTTTTAGTATGCTTTGAACGTTGAAGGTTTCCCACAAACTCATGGCTACCACTCATTAACATAGGGCTGAGTTTGGCCTGCTCTGGGCCAAAATTAGCATCATATTTGCAGAATGAACAATAGATAACTTACACTGTGCTGCTGGCTAAGTACTACAATGTAAAATTAGGCCAAATTAGGTTGGGACAACTCTTTTCTCAGGGCCAAAGATATACTGTACCTTGAGCTGAACATGTGTGGTGTGAAAAGCTTCTCAGAGTAGCATGTTGTTCCAGACTTAAGCTGTTAGCTTAGGGAAGTGTTTGATGGGTGGAAATGGATGCAGGCATTTATCGTCAATAGCTCCTTGTTTATGCATTGCACAGCTCTCCACTGGTGGTTTGCTCCATCCATTGTGATGTGGTTGGCCTCTGCTGAGACATTTTCTCCATGTGCAGGCTGTGCACTCCATTATGGATGTGTGTTTGTGTGTTTGTGTTATTGATTACCAAGTCCAGCATTATTATGCAATGCAAAGCTGATTTGGCCTGTGGTTTTTCTCTCAGGAAAGTCATTACATTTTTCATGCAATCCATCTCAATGAAGGTCATACTGGGAGTTAAGCACGGCGCCTACTGAACAGTGTGCTCACATGAATAGGCAGTGTGTGTGTGTGTGTGTGTGTGTGTGTGTGTGTGTGTGTGTGTGTCTGTTTCTGTGTGTGTGTCTGTGTGTGTACAGTTCAGAACAACGTGACCGCTGCTGGTTAGGGACTTCCACACATCTGTCTAACCAAGAGCAATTGTGCACGAGGTGCAGGGACTAGACCAAAGCAGCTTGTTGCTGCCCCCTCTCCTGCACTGTCTCCCTGTTTCTCTCCATCAGTCTTCCAACTTACTATCCAGTCCTCTCTATCTTCATCTTTCATTTCCTCTCCTCCCCCCCTCTCCCTTTCTCTCTCTCCATGGCTCGCTCTCTCTGATGAGGAGGTACAGGCTCAGTTCAGGGGGAGGTTGGGTGTCCCTCAGCGGATTCCTTCAAAGCTCCTCTTCCACCCAGGCATAAAGTTTCCTGCATACTTAAACACTCCATTGTGTCTGCTGCTCCTCTTGCTTGGTGCTTTCATAGGGGGAGCTGTGTGCATGTTCGCTGTGCGTCTAGTGCACGTATGTATTTCAGTCTGTGTATGTGTTTCTGCCTACGTGTGTGAGTTTGTCTGTCAGGGATGTGCACAGCTCCAGATTATTGCTGCTGCAACAAAAGAATTGATTTTTTTTTTCTGTTTGTTGATTTTTCTATATTGCAGACATTGCAAGAAATTTAATAGTTTCCATCAGCAGCCTATTGGAAATTGAAATCATCATTGGTCCTCAAATTTTATACACATTTAAGGTTTGTATTTCCACCATAGATTGTAGCATAACACATTTTTGTATGTGCTATTTTCAGATCAATCAGCTGTCAAGTCAGCTGTCAAATTTGAAGCTTCCAATTTATTTATTCAGTCGCATCCCCTCAGTGTGTGTGTGCGTGTGTATGTGTGTTAAAATATAATACTGTTCTGGTCTGTGTGGTGCTCATGAAGTGTGATGATGTGTAATTGACAAATGTGTGTTGAAAACGCCTGTGTTTGGATGTGCATATACGTGTATGCTTTTGTGGGTGTCCATAGAAATGTTCATTTTCATACACTTAAGCGTGAGGAAATCAAGAATTGGTTTTGTGTTTCCTCATCCTCTCTGTTTGGGTGCTGTTTGTACGTGTCTGCATGTAGAATTAGGATTATGCTTAGTGTGTGTGTGCGTGTGTGTCTGAATAAGAAGAGAGTGTGATAGATAAAGAGATTACCCTTCTGTGTTTGGATGAAGATGCCTCTGATTAAGTCAGACTCAATCGTTACAAGTCTTCATCTGATATGTCCTTATTCTCACCTTTTTCTTGGCATGCATCTGTCTGCACAAGTTTGTGTGTGGGTACCAGGGTGTGTGTGCCTGCGTGTGCGTTTGTTTTCTTGCACGTGTGCGCGATTGCATATGATCCTCTGATCTCTGTTTTGTCACGCATGGCTCCCCCCGACACCTTGGCCTCCCACAAGCACTGAGCTGTGACCCCATACATTTTTACCTGGTGCACTCCTCATCCTCCTCCTCTCTACCTTTCCTCTCCTCCTTCCCTCTCTCTCTCTCTCTCTCTCTCTCTCCGTCTCGCTCTCTCTCTTTTGTGTATCTAGTGATGTGTGAAATTATTCTGGGATGGAGGGATGAATTCCTCCCTGAAGGGCTGAGCGGAGGCGTGAGCCTTTTGTTCAATAATAGATTGGGGGTGTATGTGTATCTGTCCATGGTAATAGACTATAGACTAGTTTTAGATAACAAACCACACTCAGGTGGACAGACTGATGGTAGAACCTCTTTTATCCACCCATCGGGAATAACTTGTTGTTTGCTTTCAGCAAATTCTGTGCGGCGCTGAAATAAGGAGGTTATCAAACTTTTTCAAATGTAGACAGAGACAAACTTTAGAGTCTGGTCCTGGGACTCCAACTCATGAAAAGATTTGATTACGCTTGTGAGGACCCTCGACATGCGGCTCATATTTTAAAAAGAATGCTGAGAAATATCAAAAGCTCAATGAAAAATGAAAGATGCACGCACACACTATGTTGACATGCATGTCATTGCATGATACAGTGTGCATTTTAAACGCTTCTACTTCAGAGCAACCCCCCACCCCCCAAACCATGATTCAAATGATGCAACTGTCAAACGGGTTTGTGCAGACTTCAGTAGATCACACAGACGACAGCCGCCTGTGCCACAATGCTTCTGCATGTGAGTCTGCTCCACATGTCGCTAAAATGTACATACACAAAAAGTGTTAGAAGATGGCATTAATTTAGTATTAATGGTGTGAAATAATACGATATGAAAACATGTGTTGTACGTTTTCATTTTCGCTTCATTCTTGTCATATAGTGATGTATTGGAAGCTGTATGGTGCTAAGGCAGCTAGTTGTCAGTTCACACACGCTCAATTGAATGTGCCGCTGCATGACACTAACATGATTGGTTGAATGAGAAGCGATGGAAAAGCAGCATATACATTTTAGACCACTGCCCCATCTGCCTCCTCTGTGTGTGTGTGTGTGTGTGTGTGTGTGTGTGTGTGTGTTCGTGTATCAAGGGTAGATGTTGCCATGGTAACAGATTGTGTGTGCATATTCCTGCTAATGGTATGATCGATGCATGTGTGACACAAACGCCGTTTGTGATTGTTTAGCGCATCAAAGGTGATAAGAGAGATGTGACAGTGCGTCTGCTTGCAATGCCAAACATGTACGACGGACAAAAAAAAAAAAAAAAAAATGTTGGTGAGGGACAAAATCTCTAGATCTCTAGTAAAAATGTCAAGAACCCACTCACACTCACCTGTGCGTGCTGTGGCATCTCAGCCCCAATTTCTAGCCCAAACAAAGCTCTCCGCTGTCTATGAGTGTCTGAGTGTGTGTGCGTGTGTAATTTATTATTCATATCATTATTGTTGTTTGTGAGCCATTAAATAGATACATTGAATTAAATATGCATGCATTGTATTCCGACATTTCTTTCTAGAGATATTTACCATTTTTTTCCCTGTAGGTGAAACATGAGGCAGGCAGGAAAATTGTCTGTAAAACAGGTTACATGGGGGGGAGAACGTTAAATGTCAGCTACAAAATACTATGGATCCATTATAGAAACCCAGAGCGATACAGTTAGCCAGTAGCAGGCCTCTATGTTCCATTTATACTGTGGGGAAGGGTGCCCTTGATTTATAAATTTGATGTGTGAATCGCTAATGTCCAGCTGACACTCTCCATTTTGTCTGCTGTGTCAGAACAAAGACAAAAGTAACACGGCGTTGGAAACTTACCGAAAGTTTCATTTTTAAAATGAAATGGGTGTGTCGTTTGTTAGATAACATGTTCGTAAGAGACTTGGTGTATCCGCGCGCGCGCGTGTGTGTGTGTGTGTGTGTGTGTGTGTGTGTGTGTGTGTGTGTGTGTGTGTGTGTGTGTGTCCCAGAGCCTGCCTATGGCTCTAACCTCTCCAGTTGACATTGAGCGCCGTGCTGTTGCCGTTTACCAGAGTAAAGCATGGTTTAATGAGGGGGCAAAGAAGCCAGCACACACACACTCACACACACATATGCTCACACATGCTTTCACACATGTATATACACACAGAGACATGCACACACACAATTCCAGAGGGGTGTTTCACAGCTCCTTATATTTGATTCCTATTCTTTTATCTTTAATCATTCCTCTGTCTTTTGGGTTGAGAGATATTTTATGTTTGGAGAGCGCCAAGTTATAATCACTAATTAGTCCTCCAGGCTCTCTCTCCCTCCCTCTCTCTTTTTCTCTTCCTCTTTGTCTATCTCTCCATCTCTCTCTGAGCCAAGCCTAGCCCAATTAACACCCAACGTCATTTTGTGACTGTTATGACTTATGTTTCCACTCAAACTCCAGACATCCATACTGTCCCGATGACCAAACCAGCAAGATGAACCAAATGTGCAGCAATGCAGAGAATTAATTAGATTCATTCTTTTCATGAACATAATTTCCTTGTTGATACACGTAATTATACCGCAGGCTTTTCGCTGGCAAATGAGACTGCACATGGCAAATTGCACATGTGCATGCATAGAGGCCTCATAGATTACTGGGATAAGGATTTCAGTCATTTTGGTCATGCAGATATTTCACTACACACAAGATCACAAGAGGCTCAGATTAACCAGGTTTTACAAGTCTAGTCAGGGAAAGCCAGGTGTCTGAGGTAGGAGTTAGTGTTGTCTCTCCTCTCCTCTCCTCTCCTCTCCTCTCCTCTCCTCTCCTCTCCTACCGAACTGGAAGCCCCATATTTTCCTCCTGTTCTATTTTCTCCATGTCGCGCAGACCCACTATTTATCTTGCCCACTATAATTTGACACAAAATATTGTTAACTGGAGACACAGAAATATATTAAACAGTGGGAATGTGTGACTGCGAGTGTGGGGGTGTTGTGTATGTGCCTGAGCTCATTTATGTGTGTCTGCATAAGTGTGTGTATTTGAGTGTGTCGTTGTGTTTTAACTTCCTGTTAGATTCCAAGCCCGACCAAAAAGAACTGAATGACCAGCAGTGTCTGCTGTAATAAGAGGCCAGGCTGTGCAGTGGAGACAATCCTTTTTGTATCCTTAAATGTCCCCACATAGAACTTCTGTAATATCTGAGTCCTGTGTAAATTAGATTTAATTCATTGGAGACAGATAAAGCATTAAAATGTGTATTTGTGTGCATGTGCGCACACACACCGATGGTCCTTGTACTCCTGCTTTGAGTGCTTGTATTGCATGTGTGAGAGCTTTGTCTAGAGAACTTTCTAACTTTATTTAACTCGGACAACTTTCTCCGACTCAGACTTAGCAAGGGCTTTAGGAATCAAATGTATTTTACAGCAGCACAAGGTGATTTTGCATGTTTACATCCCCAAATAACAAGGATATGTCAAAACATCTATCTGTAAATCACACTATGGATTTTTATTGAGGTTTTCTTACGCATTTTCTGACTTAATCATATCTGGAGCTTAGAGACGTATGAAGGAATATGCGTAGTTCAGGATTTCTGAAGTCAATACATACTGTATTTAATACTCTCTGCTCATGTTTTATGAAAGCACGTTTCACTAACGCAGCTTTTTTTCATACTGTACATGCAGTTCCAGCTTGTTGTCATGGGTTTGATGCAGAAAATAATGGTGCAAAAGTCCAACAACAAAAAAATAATGTCAAAATATCTGTATATTATAATATTATTTAGCAATATTTCACTGCAAATTCATGTGATCAGTATGCACTGAGCATATCTGTGGACACCTGAGATGAGTTCTACCTACGTGAGTCGTTTGCGAGGTTATTAAAGACGATTGGTACAGCTTCATTGTTGTCTAAGGATTATGGAGTTGTCCACTAGCAATAGTGGGTGGGAGCTGCTACGGCAGCTTTCCTTTATGTCACATATTTTGTGGATATATTTAAAATCTCTCTGACTACTCAGTCAAGCCTTTCTGAAAATATATAGCATCAGGCAATTGCACTATGCCAACAGTCTGACATTATATCAGTATCAGTAACATCATATCAGTAACTAACTGAACTGAAGCCTCGCCCTCAGATTCTTTTACTTCAATGTGCATTTCATTTCATTTCTGCACTGATAGCATCTTTTTTTTTTGCTGTTGCTGACATAATGTTGATTCAGTCTGTAGAATTTTTCCACACTGCTACGGTTCTCGTATTTCTAGTGCAACATAATAAATATGCTTGAAGTTTGGCACATTCTCCATTGAGCGCACGTGTTTTCATTGCAAAGTTGCCCCTGAATATTTTACACGCACAGCATTATGAACTGCCTTCCTCATGGCTAATCCAGACAGTTAAGACATGTAAACACCCAAAGACACAAAAATGAAGTTGGCAGAGAATATGTGTAAAACCAGATATTTAATACTAAAGCAGTTAAACTTCTCAGGCCTATTTGCAATGGGGCTACAAAGTGCATCAGACCACATTTGTTAGTGCTCTATAAAGTTGCTGTGGGGTCCAGTTGTCAGTTTTGTTGATGTGATATGGATCGGAGTGTGTTGGCCTCATACACTTCAACCCACTAATGGCCACTTGCAGGCTGCAGCTCTATTTTTAATTAAAATTGTTAAGATTATGTGGTTGTTTAATTGCAAAATCAATGTTGTTTATTGCTGAGCAAAAATACAATATAATGATAAAAAGATGTCAGCTGTTGCTGTTTCAAAACACTTTAATTTATTTTCGCTCATTAGCGATTTACTCTCTGTACATTTGATTTGATGATGAACGATGATGTGTATGTGGGGAATAGTGCATATGCATACTTAATGAATGTGAGCTATCAACCACAGAGTTGGTTAATGTTTAACATTCACTGGTAGCGTTTCTCAAGGTAACGTCTGCGTTTCCCTGTTAATGAGTAGAGAAGTCATATTATCATGGAGCTCTCCTGCCGTGTTTACTGCACACTGTGAACAGTTCATCAACTGGTTTTCGGCCTCATGGAGTTTTGTTTCGCAATTAAAGGCTTAAATTTTGAGGCAGTATTGCTTATAGCCACATGTTTTTATATATGAATATAAGTTTGTTTATGTTTATGTTTATGTTAAATGTTTCTCAAAAACATAAAAGGACATGTACTGGTAAACTAAAGTACATCTCATCTCTCCTTCACATGTGCCATAAAATTCCCTGAAATTGCCTCAGTCCTCATAAAATGATCGCACTATGATGCAGATCAAATGTGCTGGCATGTATAAAAACACACCGAGCAATCTGAACTTTGGTCATTTTTCTGATGCTATAATCTTACCAAGTTGGACCTCCTGTGTCTCACAGATCTCAGTTTATTGCGGGAGCTGAGCCAAAAGGGTAAATTGGCTTTCTATAATATCCACAAAAAAAACGTAGTGAGAGAACTGTGAATCTCACAGCACTAACATTATCCTGGAAATGTACACATTCATAAGATTTATCCTGGGAGATGTATACATTTACTGGTAAATATACCATTTCTCACATTTACCGTAATAGACACAGAGCGAGACACTGTGCATGCAGCGTGCCTGCGTGTGTTCATGTGTGTGTGTTGCATCCCACTCAGGAGGCCACAGTATGTATTCAGTGTTTCTCTCAAACTGCTGTTCTGCCCAGCATCACATACTTCTCCGTCTCCCTGTCTCTACCCTCTTCTTCCTCCCGCTCCCTCCTGCTGATGTATGGAACGTCTACTCTCATATGGAGTGTGTTTGTAAAAGTCATGGTAATCAAATTTCACTGATTCCTGGGGGATTAAACAAGGTGGCATTTGTGCGTGTGTATGTGTGTGTGTGCGTGTGTATGTGTGTGTGTGTGTGTGTGTGTGTGTGTGTGTGTGTGTGTGTGTGTGTGTGTGTGTTCTGTCTCTGCATACACAATATTAGCTGTGTGTGAAGTTGTGTATTGTAATGCAGCTGTGTCATTAGTCTAAGACCAGCTCAGCTGTAATATGTCATCCATCATCTTGTACTCTGAGGAGGCACCTATATAAAAGACACTGATGCTGCATTTGCATACTGACAGTGCATATATTTAATTGTTTTAATGTAAAGGAGTGGGTGTTGCGGTGATAAACACCCAACATGGAGGGGAGAGCGTCTCACTTGTTTCTTGGCCAAGTGACAGAGACCGAGAATAGTGCTCATTCATGTCTTTGGGTGTTTCACAGTGAAAGTTTTTGCTAACAATATCACAGACTTCTTTAAAATTCCTCTGTACTACTTGGAGCAAAACCAGTCACAAAAATTAGATTGTTATCCAGTTGAAGTGTTAGCTCACGACTTCAGCAAACAGGAAAAACATGGCAACAGCAAGATTTCCCTGCCCAAAAATAGGTATTACCCAGTGCTAAGCCTAACTGCATGATTGCCTCTTTTTGGCAGCATATATGCTCCAGCAGTATGTTTGTATAGCTTGCCAGCTCGCAAGTCTTAACATTGTTCAGCACACAACATCAGCATCGCTTTCTCCACGAGACTTCTAGCTCCAGTCTCTGTCTGCTCGAAGGTGTCATTGCATGTTGCACTAGAAATTCACAGACCATTACAGTTCATATGAGGTGGAAAGTTACCAGGACAACCCGGCAGGCAATGACTGATGGCTGTCTCCTCCTCAATCTCTAAAAGTGCATTCAATTAGCAATCATTAAATGGCTTTGCCAGAACTATATGATGGATGAAAACAACAAGATTTAAGCACATAAAATGTCTCCCAAAGGTCCTGAAAGGTTCCATAGGCAACAATAATACGAATGCAAATGGCTCATGTCCCTGTCTAAACAGTGAAAGTGTTGGTTATATGTCTCATCTCCCCCCTGTTATTTATTTATATACACATATCTTACATTATATAGAAGTTTAAAGATAGCTAACATACTTTTGCGCCCACTGCATGAGTCACAGTGCTTGCAGAGAGGGTGCTGACTCTGGGCTCTACCTTGTACAGTGCATCATCACTGTAAATATACTCCAGCCTCAGTGAAGAGGAGCCCCTTTGGATCTATTGATACACTATACCGTACACTTATAAACTATTAATGGCATAGCATACGTTCATCAGATATTATCACTTACGGCTTCTGGCTGCTCATGTATTTTGTTAGCTATGGATGAGTAGTCTGCCCTTCATGCAGTGGTTTCAGCCAAGTGAAAGTCATGGAGAAATTTCGAGATGGATTGGTCTACATCAAGCTGAATTCAAAATGAAACAAATCCATACTTTTTTTTTTTTTTTTTTTTTTTTTTTTTTTTAACCACAATTTGCAATAAATAAGTTCCAGGCACAGCCCAAATTCAACTGACTCCTGATTTGTGGTTATGACTCTGTTCAAGTCGACGAGAAAATGAGTAAAGCGTTTCAGGGATTTCAAAAATAATGTATTTAGCCAAAGAAAATAGCATCCTTTTAATCAAGTGCAGTTGCAGTAAAAGTGAATTCTGTGGGGAAGGGGTTAGATTAGATTCTGCATATTTTTCTGTTGCTCGTGGTATTGTTTAATTGCAAGTAATCAATGGCAGTTGGCCAAGAGAAATCACATCATTTTGTTAGCTGGTAAAAAGTGTTATTTCTGAGCAAGAGGTGAATTTTGCTCATTCTCTCCTTGACTCCT